>NC_058063.1:24455511-24538011 GCF_020085105.1 Siniperca chuatsi
TGGTAGCGGTGTTGACCTGTCTGTGTGTACCTGTCTGTCTCTCAGGTGTGCTGTGTGACCTGTCTGTGTGTACCTGTCTGTCTCTGTGTGCCTGTCTGACCTGTCTGTCTGTGTGTACCTGTCTGTCTCTCAGGTGTGCTGGTAGCGGTGTTGACCTGTCTGTCTGTGTGTACCTGTCTGTCTCTCAGGTGTGCTGGTAGCAGTGTTGACCTGTCTGTCTGTGTGTACCTGTCTGTCTCTCAGGTGTGCTGGTAGCGGTGTTGACTGTCTGTCTGTGTGTACCTGTCTGTCTCTGTGCTGTACCTGTCTGTCTGTCTCCTGTTTGTCTCTGTGCTGGTAGCAGTGTTGACCTGCCTGTCTGTGTGTACCTGTCTGTCTCTCAGGTGTGCTGGTAGCAGTGTTGACCTGTCTGTCTGTGTGTACCTGTCTGTCTCTCAGGTGTGCTGGTAGCAGTGTTGACCTGTCTGTCTGTGTGTACCTGTCTGTCTCTCAGGTGTGCTGGTAGCGGTGTTGACCTGTCTGTCTGTGTGTACCTGTCTGTCTCTCAGGTGTGCTGGTAGCAGTGTTGACCTGTCTGTCTGTGTGTACCTGTCTGTCTCTCAGGTGTGCTGGTAGCGGTGTTGACCTGCCTGTCTGTGTGTACCTGTCTGTCTCTCAGGTGTGCTGGTAGCGGTGTTGACCTGTCTGTCTGTGTGTACCTGTCTGTCTCTCAGGTGTGCTGGTAGCAGTGTTGACCTGTCTGTCTGTGTGTACCTGTCTGTCTCTCAGGTGTGCTGGTAGCAGGGGGGTTTGGGAACTTCTGTACGGAGGCGACAGGTTTTTCTCGTCTGTTTCCTGGACTGAAGCCTCACCTGCTGATGCTGCCGTTCTGGTTCAGAGTCCCGCTCTTCAGAGACTATATCATGTGTGGAGGTATACACCTGTCTGTCTGTCTGTCTGTCTGTCTACCTGTCTGACTGACTGTCTGTCTGTCTGTCTGTTTGTCTAACAGAGATCTAATAAATGTCATCATCAGTCAGTTATTAGAGGATCTGCTGTTTCGTAACGTAGGGGACAGTCTCTACCTCAGGTGTTCTTTGTCTTCTTCACCGCCCCGCTAAATGTGGATTCATCCGCCGCTGGAAATAGTCCCCAACAGATGCACTGTTTCCTCCTGTTGGTCTGATAAAAACTACAGCGAGCAGCTGTTTGAGGAAACTACTGAGCCTTTTTAAACAGGAAACTATAGATCTGTGTTTTTAAAGATCTTCAGCAGGAACCAATGGGCTCGCAGCTGAGCGCCGCAGACAGGAAGTGAGACGGTACTGAGAGACGGACCGACATGTTGCTGGTTTATAGATATCGGTAGATATCGGTTTAGACGTTATAAAACAGCAGATTTTCTAATAAAAGATGAAACTGAAACTCGTCACAGTGACTTAAGAACATTTACAGAACCAGGTTCAGCTCTGGAAGAGGTTTTGGATTCTGGTGCTCTCACTCAGTCGGAGTTTCTCAATCAGCTGTTTGTACAGCTCTGAGTAAACACTGTGTCACAGGTCAGTCAGGAGGAGGCAGAAAGCTGCTCTCTGATTGGCTATCGGAGCAGCGTCACATGGGTTCATTTGTTCCAGATCTGCAGCGATCGATCAGTTTCATCATCAGTCCTGAAGTGATCACTTCGTGTCACAGCTGTTTTCTCCTCAGAGTGAGGACTCGCTGCGCTCTCTGCTCTGTGCGTTCAGGTTAAATGTGACATCTGACTCACCTGTGTGAGGAAACAGGGTCATGTGACTGGCCGTCAGTATATAGGATTGTATATTTCTTTCACGATGTTTTTCATGGGTTCAACAAAGTGTCGTAACGTTGTGACAAAGTGTTTATGAGCTGCTCCATGTTACCTTTCATCTCCAACCAGACTCCATTTAAAAAACATGTAAATTACACTCTGGTTAGTTAGTCCAGATATGCAGAATATTACAGTAAAGTGTATTTTCCACAGGAAGATCAGCCTGCGGCAGATGATCATTAAGTAGCTGTTGGATCCATAAATAAATGTTTTCCATCAATAGATTAAGTGCAGAAGAAATAGTCCTCAGCAGTAATATGAGTTTAATTTCATAATTATTATACTTGTTCTGTGTTTAATTAATTCATTAATTAATTATGATTAATAAACTGATTTGAGTTGTGAGAAGAAGAAACTGAACTGAATAGATTCTGATCACATGATGTGAAACACCACCTGTCTGTCTCTCACCTGTCTGTCTGTCAATATAAACCTGTCTGTCTCTCACCTGTCTGTCTGTCAGTATAAACCTGTCTGTCTCTCACCTGTCTGCCTGACAATGTAAACCTGTCTGTCTCTCACCTGTCTGCCTGACAATGTAAACCTGTCTGTCTCTCACTGGACTGCCTGTCAATGTAAACCTGTCTGTCTCTCACCTGTCTGCCTGACAATGTAAACCTGTCTGTCTCTCACTGGACTGCCTGTCAGTATAAACCTGTCTGTCTCTCACCTGTCTGCCTGTCAGTATAAACCTGTCTGTCTCTCACCTGTCTGTCTGTCTGTCAATATAAACCTGTCTGTCTCTCACCTGTCTGCCTGTCAGTATAAACCTGTCTGTCTCTCACCTGTCTGCCTGTCTGTCAATATAAACCTGTCTGTCTCTCACCTGTCTGCCTGTCAGTATAAACCTGTCTGTCTCTCACCTGTCTGTCTGTCTGTCAATATAAACCTGTCTGTCTCTCACCTGTCTGCCTGTCAGTATAAACCTGTCTGTCTCTCACCTGTCTGCCTGTCCGTATAAACCTGTCTGTCTCTCACCTGTCTGCCTGTCCGTATAAACCTGTCTGTCTCTCACCTGTCTGCCTGTCAATATAAACCTGTCTGTCTCTCACCTGTCTGCCTGACAATAAACCTGTCTGTCTCTCACCTGTCTGCCTGTCAGTATAAACCTGTCTGTCTCTCACCTGTCTGTCTGTCAGGCCTGGTGTCGAGCTGTAAGTCCAGCCTGTCGTACCTGGTCAGTCGTCCTGAAGGAGGTAATGTCGCTGTCATTGCGGTGGGCGGAGCTCCGGAGGCTCTGGACGCTCGACCGGGAGCTTTAACACTACAGGTACATTATGAATTTATTATTATTATTATTACTTAATGAATTTGATCCGACACACAGTGGCTGACTGAGGTCTTCTGCTTTATATATTATCTAATAACCAGAGCAGAGATCAGTCTCCCGATCAGGTTTCAGGTCGAGTTCAGGACGTTTTGTTGTGTAAAACTCCAGACGACTTATTAAGAAATGTCTGTCTTTCATTGTGTTGCAAGTATCTAACAATGTCCAGTGGGAACAGACAGGCAGTCAGACAGACAGGCAGAGTGCAGTCGTTGTGTTGCATCAGTAATGGATGAAATAAAGAGAAGCTTCTTAAATTCCCCCGTGACTCAGTGAGACTTCTGCAATGTGGAAACATCAGCAGCGGTTCATGAGTTCAAACTGAGCCTCGTTCTGACGTCAGTGTCACTAAATTCAGTTTTATCATCACTTAATTAAAACAGGTTGCAGCTCACAAACTAGTTGTCACGTAGAGATGAGTTGTTATGAATATTTACAGCCACTAACTGCAGGTGTAGCTGCTGTTAGCTAACTGAACCAACGTAGAAAAGGTTTCAGTCTTAGTCGTCTGGACACTGTTTTCAGAATCAAGACGTTTCGGCTCCCATCCGGAAGTCATTCTCAATTGTGAAAAAATGGGACGGGAACTCAGAAATTTAAGCTACTCTGTGTTGCATAAGCCCCGCCCTCAGGAAGGAGTCTACCTGAGTATCTGTTGATTAGCTAGTTTCACCTGAAACTGACCTAATTGTTTCCATGATGGCCCAGTAATCAGTAATCAGGCCTATTGATTTCTGGCTGCACCTCCCTCATCACTGTTAAGTACCTGATTAGCATGTGATTGGCTTGACCACGGTGTTAATACACTGTGGTAAACTTTGGGCAGATTGAATCTCAGACCACCATTTGTGTTCAAAGAGGGGTTTTCTTTTTTCACAAAAATGGCTTCCTTGACGCCCCGTTCAAACCAACTCTTCTCTCTACTTAGACTCTTCACCTCGCTGTCTTCAAATGTGCGGTTTGTAGCTTTTAGATGCAGATGCACGGCGCTCTGCAATCCTGAGTTAGTGTGTCGTCTGTGCTGATAAAGTCTTTTGTGAAGTGGCTGTTTGGTCTCACCTATGTACCGTTCTTTGCACCCAGCATGTGCTGTAATGGATGTATGTGCTGTATGTTGTAATCCGGACATTACAACATAGAGCCCAAGAAGTGCTCACCGGCTCAGAGGGTAAGAAGAAAGAGGAAAGGCATGTCCAGAGTGCACTCTAAGCCTGTGGTTATCCTACTTGGGCTATCAACAAAGTTAAAAGAGCCAAAAAACAGGACAAAAGGGGAACAGAACCAAGAAGGAACGGTGTCTCCATCCCTTATGTATCTGGACTGTCTGAAAAACTACAAAGGATCTTTAGACAGCACGATGTTCCTGTTTTCTTTAAACCAGGCAACACTTTAAGACAGAAACTCGTTCACCCTAAGGACAAGATGCCCACACAGAAACAGAGCAATGTAGTTTACTCCATTCAATGCAGTGAGGAAAACTGCAAAGAACGGTACATAGGTGAGACCAAACAGCCGCTTCACAAAAGACTTTATCAGCACAGACGACACGCTAACTCGGGATCGCAGAGCGCCGTGCATTTGCATCTAAAAGCTACAAACCGCACATTTGAAGACAGCGAGGTGAAGAGTCTAAGTAGAGAGAAGAGTTGGTTTGAACGGGGTGTCAAGGAAGCCATTTTTGTGAAAAAAGAAAACCCCTCTTTGAACACAAATGGTGGTCTGAGATTCAATCTGCCCAAAGTTTACCACAGCGTATTAACACCGTGGTCACGCCAATCACATGCTAATCAGGTACTTAACAGTGATGAGGGAGGTGCAGCCAGAAAACAATAGGCCTGATTACTGATTACTGGGCCATCATGGAAACAATTAGGTCAGTTTCAGGTGAAACTAGCTAATCAACAGATACTCAGGTAGACTCCTTCCTGAGGGCGGGGCTTATGTAACACAGAGTAGCTTAAATTTCTGAGTTCCCGTCCCATTTTTTCACAATTGAGAATGACTTCCGTGTGGGAGCCGAAACGTCTTGATTCTGAAAACAGTGTCCAGATGACTACGACTGAAACCTTTTCTACGATAGAACACTCCTGGACAAATGAGGGACGACACCGTCTAACTGAACCAACTCACAAAGCTAACGTTAGCATGCTAACATCTGAGCCGTTTAGAGTGAAGAGTAAAAGAGGTGATCTGGAGTTCGGTCGACGTCTCTGACCTGAAACCTGATAAATGCTATTTAATAACGACGTCAGTCTGGAAGATTTTAAATTACATTTCACTAAAATAACACAACATGAGTAAATAACGCCATTTAGCTTAGCATAGTCAGATATTTCCCTCTCATTATAAACTGTATGAATGCTACTAACTCTGAGACACAGATTTCTCCATGTCTGCAGACAGAAATAAAACAAATACCTACATTTACAAAGATTTATCTTTTTAGCCTCTAAAATGTGTTAAAAAAAAGTTATGCTAGCTTGTGATGCTACGGTGACTTCCTGTTTACATAGTTGATTGCTCCTGATTGGACAGCGCTACAGATGTTTCCTAGCAACAGATTTACACATCACTAAAGTCTTTACTCACTGAGACGTTTAAGTTTTAATGGTGCAACCTGGTTTAGTGAATCACTCTTTGAAACTAGTTCTTCATTACTGAGAACTGAAGGATCCACGAAGACCTGCTGAGACTCAGTCCAGATCCTCTCTGTGACAGATGATAAACCCTAAACCTTCAGCCCGTCTCACTGCTAGTTAGCTTTATTATCACATATAAACACAGAATTCTACAGAAAATAAACTAATATAAAACAAGTTTAAGAAAAACACAAATAAAATAAACTAACAATAATCATCTAAAAAGACAGAAATATATCTGCATATATAAAATAAATAATTAGACACGACTAAGAAGTGATTAATGTGTGTAGTCGGTGCACTGTGATCTCGGAGGGAACACAAAGGAAGGTGAAGATGAGTTTGAGTCGTCGGGTTCACTACAGCAAAGTGTTCATGGGCTTTTCATCGCTCAAAGTTAAATATGACATTAAAAGTCAGTTTGAAGCTCAGATTTTTGAATCCTTAAAATAACAAAATCAGAACAAGAAAAATCAGAACACAAACCTTTTTTTTTTTTTTTGACTGAACATCTGTTTGTGTTTGTTTCAGGTCCGAAACAGGAAAGGCTTCATCAAACTGGCTCTCAAACACGGGTGGGTGTGGCTTGTGGAGGGGCGGGGCTCCGAGGGGTGGAGCTACAAACAGTACACTGACCGTGTGTGTGTGTGTGTGTGTGTGTGTGTGCGCGCAGAGCTCAGCTGGTTCCAGTCTTTTCTTTTGGAGAGAACGAGTTGTTTGATCAGATGGAGAATCCCACCGGCTCTCCTCTGAGGAAGCTGCAGGTCAGAGGTCACGCTGCTACACGCTTCAGATTTAGTTTAGTGTATTTATTTGCACAATAAAAATCCAAATAATGCGTTAAAGCCGTAAAAAGGATTGTGCTGGTGAGAGTTAAAAAAGAGAAGAACAAACATCTGAAATCTAAACGTTCCAGCGAAGAAGAAACATCAGCACAACATACAGAAAAGTGTCAACAATAATAAATATACATCAAATAAAGTATTTCTGATTCTGAACAATAACATGAACACGAGATACGAACACAGCGTTCAAGTATGCCGCACTGGTTTACAGTCTGCTGGAACCAGATCAGAAACAACATTTATATCATTTATAGATTAATCGCAGAAGAGCTGAGAGTTCGATCGACGAAATGTACAGAACCTTTTAGGATCGTAAGGTCGGGCTGAGCGGCGGGAAAGAAACTAAACTGACGTATTTCCAATGAACCAAACTACGGATTTTATTTTTAATACCAATTGATTTTGTTCTCATACTGCAAACTAAATGAATCTAATTTTTCATCAAATAAAACAAATAAATCTTGAAGATGAGATTTAGTTATTTCCAATGAAAAGTCAAGAATTTGATTCATTAACATTTTAATAAAGTTTGTTCAGTTTGAACCATTTAGAAACTTGATCAAACTCAGATTTTGCCTCAGAAATAAGTGTTTATGAAATGAATGATACTTAATTAAATTTAACATGTTTATAAAGTCAACCATGGCCAAGCTACCACCTAGCTACCACCTAGCAACCACTTAGCTACCACCTAGCAACCACGTAGCAACCACATAATAGTGACCTAGCATCAACGCAGAATCTCCGTATTACTTGAAATAGCAAGTCAACACAAACTGTAAGCTCAGCTGAAAGTCAGCATGTTGTCCTGTGTCCACAGAACCGGCTGCAGAGCATCATGGGAGTCGCGATGCCTCTGTTCCACGCCAGAGGAGTTTTCCAGTACAGCTTCGGACTGATGCCCTACAGGAAGCCCATCCACACCGTCGGTATGACTACAGCGTGAACTTACGTTAATCTAACGTTAATCTAACGTTAAACCAGTCAGAGACGATGGATATCAGTTTCATCTCTGTGCTTAAGGAGATGTTGCGGTGTTAGCAGCAGTTAGCGTCGGAGCTAACACCCCCCCCCCTTTGTGTTTTCAGTGGGGAAGCCGATCTCGGTCGTCCAGACTCCGAGTCCCAGCAGTGAGGACATCGAGTGTCTTCATGAAGTTTACCTGCAGAGTCTGACTGAACTGTTCGAGCAGCACAAACACACCTACGGCCTCAACGAACACCAGCACCTGACCTTCATATGACCTTTATACAAACACCTGACCTTCATATGACCTTTATACAAACACCTGACCTTCATATGACCTTTAAATAAACACCTGACCTACATATGACCTTTATATAAACACCTGACTGCCATATGACCTTTATACAAACACCTGACCTTCATATGACCTTTAAATAAACACCTGACCTTCATATGACCTTTATACAAACACCTGACCGCCATATGACCTTTATATAAATAAATATGACCTGTTTATAACCTACAGGTCACCTACCTGAGCTGTTCCTGCTGTGAACGTTAAACTGTCAAACAGTCGGATTTAATTTTCTACTGAACAGCACCATGCTAACACTACTTTGACATCGAGCCCATTGATTTGACTGGGAAATGCTAACACTGCTAGCAGAGCTCATTAATTTGAATGGGAATTGTTATTACTGTTAGCAGAGCGCCTTGGTTTGACTGAAGAACGCTACCATTGCTAGCAACTCCTATGGATGTAAATGGAGCATGCTAACAGTGCTAGCAGGGCTCATTGGTTTGTATAAGGAATGCTAACAGTGCTAGCAGGGACTATAGATTTAAATGGGGAATGCTAACAGAGTTTTCACGGTGCGTTTAAGAGCGATGTAAAGATGAGTGTTTGTTCTGTGGAATAAAGTGACATCACTTGATGATGTAACAGATGATTGACAGGTGGGTCATACAGAGGTCTGGTGTGACATCACAGTGACATTAAAAGATCCGGAGGAGATGGTGCAGTCTGATTGGTTGATTTGATCATTTGGACTGAATCTGATTCCGTCGACACAAACATGAAGTTTTATAAATTTTATTTAACCTTCGTTTAACCTTTATTTAACCTTTGTTTAACCTTCGTTTAACCTTTGTTTAACCTTTGTTTAACCTTCGTTTAACCTTCGTTTACCTTCGTTTAATCTTCGTTTAACCTTTATTTAACCTTCGTTTACCTTCGTTTAACCTTTGTTTAACCTTTGTTTAACCTTCGTTTAATCTTCGTTTACCTTCGTTTAATCTTCGTTTAACCTTTATTTAACCTTCGTTTACCTTCGTTTAACCTTTGTTTAACCTTTATTTAACCTTCGTTTACCTTCGTTTAATCTTCGTTTAACCTTCGTTTAATCTTCGTTTAACCTTTATTTAACCTTTGTTTAACCTTTATTTAACCCTCGTTTACCTTCGTTTAACCTTTGTTTAACCTTTATTTAACCTTCGTTTACCTTCGTTTAACCTTCGTTTAACCTTTGTTTAACCTTTATTTAACCTTCGTTTACCTTCGTTTAACCTTTGTTTAACCTTTATTTAACCTTCGTTTACCTTCGTTTAACCTTTGTTTAACCTTTATTTAACCTTCGTTTACCTTCGTTTAATCTTCGTTTAACCTTTATTTAACCTTCGTTTAACCTTCGTTTAACCTTCGTTTACCTTCGTTTAATCTTCGTTTAACCTTTATTTAACCTTTGTTTAACCTTCGTTTAACCTTTTATTTAACCTTTGTTTAACCTTCGTTTAACCTTCGTTTAACCTTCGTTTAACCTTCGTTTAACCTGTATTTAACCTTTATTTAACCTTCGTTTACCTTCATTTAACCTTTATTTAACCTTTGTTTAACCTTTGTTTAACCTTCGTTTAACCTTTATTTAACCTTTGTTTAACCTTCGTTTAACCTTCGTTTAACCTTTGTTTAACCTTCGTTTAACCTTCGTTTAACCTTCGTTTAACCTTTGTTTAACCTTCGTTTAACCTTCGTTTAACCTGTATTTAACCTTTATTTAACCTTCGTTTACCTTCATTTAACCTTCGTTTAACCTTCGTTTAACCTCTATTTAACCTTCATTTAACCTTCGTTTAACCTTCGTTTAACCTCTATTTAACCTTTATTTAACCTTTGTTTAACCTTCGTTTACCTTCATTTAACCTTCATTTAACCTTCGTTTACCTTCATTTAACCTTCATTTAACCTTTGTTTAACCTTTGTTTAACCTTTGTTTAACCTTCGTTTAACCTCTATTTAACCAGGAGTAAAAGCCTTGTGGCCCGACACGCAGCAGCACATAAAACACTTGCAGACAAACAAAAAACTATTTACAAAGAAAACAAAAGAACAAATGACAAAATGACAAACATCTCCGGCCAGATGCTTCTGTTCCCGGAGGTTCAAGCGATTCTGCGACTGATTCCTGGTCGCCGTCCCCGGTCCAGTAGCCTTCGGGGACAGGCAGCAGAAGTGAGTCCCGGGAGCGAAGACGGAAACGCTCCATGCTTTTTAGGATGCAGGTGTGTAGGCAGGAGGGAGGCGGCCCCAGGGTGGCCTTATCGATAAGAACATGGCAGTGATTGAACCTGCGATTTATTAATCCGTCCTCCAGCTGCTCAGTGTTTATCTAAGCTGCAGCAGACGCGTCGGGAAGCGTACAGTATTCAGTTTGTGGGCGTTCAGATTCAAACCTCCAACACGGAGCTCAGGCACAGTTTGAGCTGCTGGAAATAACTCAGAATCAATCAGAGAAGTGGATTTCAGCCCCGAGACCAGAGACACCACAGACTGAAAAGTCTCCGCTGAGCCCTGAAACCAGAACTCGGCTGGTTTTTAAGACTTTGATGTTTTTAAATTTGAAAAATAAATGTCAGAGTAGCTGCGGCCACAGTCTGTCCTCGCTGCACATTTCCTTCTGCGATAACAGACATTTATCTGAGTCAGGAGTCTCGTCAGTGTCCCGGTGATGCTGAGAAGACTCAAGTCTGCAGAACAGGCAGAAATGCTGCTTCACTGAGCAACAAACAGCATCAAGTACAAACGTGTCAAAAGAATCTTTGATTTTGTTCATGAGAAATAAAACGAGATGAAACATAATTCACTTTAACTGATAACAACGAACATTAACAGTCAGACAGTAATAATAATAATGGATCCCCCAAACCCCCGCGCTTTGTCTTCACAGCGCAGGCGCTTCCCCGTCGCGCACGCGCTTTGCTCGCTCTCGGCTCGTTCACGCGCACGTCCCGTCTCTCTTACTCTAAACTTCAGACTGAGACCAGACGGGGATGGATGATCCGGATCAGACCTCAGAGACACGGACATGATGATGATGATGATGATGATGAAGGTGTTTACTGGTCGTTTATTGGCTGCTGTGTAGAGACGCGCGCGCCGTGTACAGAGAGAAGAGGAAGAAGAAACTTCCCGCTGCAGTTTGGATGTTTGATGGACTAAAAGAAGAAGAAGAAGAAGACAATCAGCAGAAGAAGAAGTCGGAGGAGTTCCTGTTGAAACTTTTCCTCAGCGCGCGCTCCCGCCGCCTGCGGGTGCCCTGCTGTAACGCGCATGCTCTCTCCACAGCTCCTGCTGTGTATAATGGACCGATTGTGTCACCGGGCCCGGTGGTGACGTCACCGGAGAGCGAGGCGCGCGGCCGCGGATCCAGCTCAGGACCGGGAGTGGCGGGAGCGCGCCTCAGCTGAGTTCATGAACGTGAGTTTGTTTACAGCGATGATGTCAGAGGGTTTACTGTCTGTTGTTGTTTGTTTTTCACTTCCTCTTTCTAAAGCAGCACACTGCAGTGACGTCATTTATCATCCGTTTCACGGTGTTTGTACTTTAAACAGCTTCGAGGTTGTTTCACAGTTTCAGGTGTAAAATACAACCATCACAGAACAAATGGGACCTGGCAGGACGCAAGTACAACATCATTTACTCAAACGATAAATAGCTTCTTATCTGCAGTGGCCGACAGCAAAGTAAAGCACAGTGAAGTTCTGTAGTACAGATTCGAGGAACTTGTTCTTTACTTGAGTATTTTCTTTTCGTGCCACCTTTTGTTTCCACTCCGCCACGTCTCAGAGGGAAATATTGTACTTTTTACGTAACTACGTTTGTCAGCTTTAGTTACAGTTTATACAAGTACAGCTGAGACGATTAGTCGACTGATCGACTGATCGATCGGTCTGTAAACCACTTCCTGCTGCAGATCTGCTGCTTTTCCTCTGAACGACTGTAATAACTGTGATGTTTGTTAATAACGTCGAGCTTCGGACTGTCGCTCGGACACGACGACACGCTGAAGGCGTCGCTTTGGGCTCTGGGTCGTCGTGACGGCGTTTCTCACCGTTTTCACCAGTTTTCCAAACCGATCGATCGATCGATGGATCGACGGAGAAAAGAATCGGCAGATGGATCCAGAATGAAAAGCATCATCAGCTGCAGTCCGATACAAACCGGTTCAACATGAGCTCCAGCTCCACCAGCTGCAGCAGCAACATCCTGCTTTACATTAATGCACGAGGAATAATAACCTGATGATAGAATATATAACAGCACAGCAGCCACAGGGACGCTGCACTGCTTTAATGCTTTAAGGATCCTGATCACACTCTCACACTTTCACTGCAGTAACTGTCAATTCAGTTAAATGTTATTCATACAGCTCCAGTTCATAACAGAAGTTAACTCACTGCACTTTTCCTACAGAGCCGGTCCAGACCGAGCTCTTTATAATATTATTTACAGAGACCCAACAGATCCACCATGAGCAGCACTTGGCAGGAGACAGGACGCGCCTGAGTGTTGCGATGTTGCGTAGGTGAAAGAAGGCAGTCCTTGAAGTTAGTTTCATGTGGGAGTTAAAGGATGAATCCTGATCACAGATAACTCCGAGGTTCCTTACGGTGCTGCTGGAGGCCAGGGCAACGCCATCCAGAACCTTGTGGGACTCCGTGACTTTGGCGTGCACGGAGGACTCACCGTTAACGTGCGTGCAGGAGTGGTGTTAGTACTTCTACTTAAATAAAGGATCTGAATCCTCCGTCCACTGCTGCTCATGTGACTGGAATAAGACATAGCTGGTTTAAATAATACTTTACTGTTTCCTGCTCAATCAAACAAACTGATGCTCATCATTAATCTTTAAAACACCATTTAGATGAGTGGTTCCCAACCTGTGGGTCAGGGCCCCTTCAAGGGTCACGAGATAAATCTGGCAGGTTTCACGTCTCCGTGCCATTAAAATAAATTCAAACAAGCTGCGAACGATTCTTGTGATAAAAGGGTTCAGTTAGAAGTTTAAGAGTCACAAACCAAAAGGTTTAAGAGGCGCTGACTTGGATCATCAGATGTACGGAAAATATCATGTAACTGGTTAACACAAAACAACTTGCAGACTTTGTTATGGTGAAGCTTTTATTATTTATAGTAACAGTTTCGTTTTGGGAATTTGGACTCATGATGTCAGCATTTCTAAAATCCTGTCTACAGTCCTGCATGTGATGAGCGGACTCAACATGTTATATACCTGGTTTATGGGGACCAAGACATAACGAGCAGTATAAGTAAGCAAGTGAACTTTTCACAGACATAAGTCACAAAGTGCTTTACAAAAACAGCACAACAGAAAAGTGTAACTTAAAACACAGTACATAATGAAACTACACAATAAATACACATTATGTAATAAAATACACAATAAATACATATAATGCAGGCCTGGTGCAGGTTACCCAAACACAAGTCTTTAGCTGCCTTTTAAAAGACTCCACAGAATCAGCAGGCCATAAGGGTGGAGGCAGAGCTTTCCATAGTTTCGGTGCTGCATCCTCAAAAGCTCTATCACCACCACTTCAGGCTAATGCGTGGGATAGACAGCAAATTTTGGTTATTAGACCTAAGAGAGCGAGGTGATGAGTAAGGGCGCAGTAGTGCAGCCACGTATGTAGGAGTGTGACCATGCAGTGCTCTGTTAGCAGTATAAAGACCTCTTACTCACGGGAACAGTACACACTGAAGTACAAATTAGCAGATTTTTAATCAAGCTTCACAGATGAGCAATGTCCAGAACAACAAATAAACTCTGTAGTGCAGTTCCCTAAACTTCACCTGTGGTCTGATGAAGACATACATTACTCAAAAGATCATTTTAAATTAATTACAGGCTTCTGACTTTAATCTTCTCACTGAAAACACTGCTAGTACTCTAAATACACAGTATTTCATACTTACATTAAATATATACATTTACAGTTTAAAAAGATGCAGAATTAGCAAAACAAACAGATAACTGAATATAAAAGTCTGCCAAAGCTCTCTGGAAAGGTAGGAAGTCGCGATGGTTTCTGTCAGCTGTGATTTAGCCCTGGAAGTGCTGTCATCATCTGGCCAATCAGCACGCACACATTCCATCAAATGGTCCAATCAAAGCACAGCACCTGCAGCTCATTTGGCTTTCACACACATGAGCACACACCAGGCAGCATGAAGTATGAAAAATGTCAATATGTGAAGTTACTCCAGCTGTTAAATGAATGCAGTGAAGTAAAAAAATAATTCAGTCTGACATGTAGAGAAGAAGAATATCTCCGACATGGAAATACTGAAAGTACAAATACTCAGAGTACAAATACTCAGAGTACAAATACTGAAAGTACAAATACTCAGAGTACAAATACTCAGAGTACAAATACTCAGAGTACAAATACTGAAAGTACAAGTACTCAGAGTACAAGTAGGTGTAAAGTGAAGTACAGAGCAGTAAATGTACAGACTCACTGTGTGATTGTGGTTTCAACAGTTGAGATCCTGCAGAACCTGAACTGAACACACACACACACACACACACACACACACACACACACACACACACACACACACACACACACACATGTTAATCCAGGTTGTGCAACAGGCAGCAGACTGAAGCAACCAGCAACAGAACAGAGTGAGTCAGAGGAAACAGGAAACACAGAAGAAGAAAATGAGGTTGAGACGAAAGCTGCGGGGCGAAAGACACGGACCATAACAACAGGAGAGAGCGAGAGAGACAGGATGTGTGGTGAGACAGTTTAACTATAACGTTACCCTGCGTTTAACTTCAGCTGTAACTCTGCAGACAGACTGTAGTCTTAGTCTCTACTGTGTTTGTTATTGTACATTATGGGGACTTAAACCTGGTTCCACACAGACACTGTGAGGACTTGTCCGACTACAGCAGCTAAACCTTTAAGTGTCAGGCTTTACACCTGGTTTCAGGTAGAGGTCAGGAGGTACGTTAGTGTGAGACATGTAGTGGTTACAGCAGAAAGACTTAATTATTTTATTAAAGCTAGTAAGAGTTTACTGTTATGAAATTTCATTCTTAAAAACAGACCACACGTACATCTTTTAGCTTCAAGTCAGTGAAACGTCCTCGTAAGTCACATTAAGTTTCCTTTGTCTGTTTCAGTGAGTCTGTAGTGTGTGTGTGCGTGAGGATGAGCGGTGGTAAAAAGAGGAGTGGCTTCCAGATCACCAGTGTGACCTCAGACTTCAACCAAACTCCAGCTGGCCAATCATTTCCCAGCGTGGTCCTGACCGTCCTCCAATCAGCAGCCTCCTTCTCCTGCAGCCCTCAGGGAAGTTCCTCCCAGCCGACCACGCCCTCTCTGAAGAGGAAATACATCTCCCATGATGCCTCGGGGCATGGGGCGGGGTCTTCCTCCAGGTTCAGGGTGGTGAGGCTGGCTGTGGGCGGGGCCAGCAGCGGTGGGCGGGCCGAGCCGTATTGCCGTGGGCGATGGACGTGCACAGACTTTATGGAGCGACAGGAAGGGGCGGGGTTCAGCCAGGTGATAGACACCATGAGACACGCCCACTCGCTGGAGTCCTTGGAGATGATTGGTCGGGACATAGACAGAGGCGGAGTCCACTCCCAGGACACCGCCCACCTGCTGGCTCAGCCAATCAGAGGTAGGGAGGGTGCAGGGTTCATGCTGCGCAGCTGGACGCCCTCCCTGACGCACCAAGAGCCAATCAACATCCGGCTCCTGGACAGCAAGGACCCAATGGGAGTACAGGGTTTCAACTCCACTCCTCCACCTCCTTCGCCCCGCCCACGAAACGTCCCTCCTCCTCTACGATTGGATGTTGACGCCGCAGGACGGGTACTAACACACAAACACACGTTTCTATTGGAAGAACTTAAGTCGTTCATCTAACACTGACCTGTGTCTCTCTGTCTGTCGGCCAGTCTGTCCTCAGGCTGTCTCACTCTCAGCCCAGCTCCCCGCCTGCTGGACTGTACCATCCCACTCTGACCCCCATTCAGACTCCAGGAGCATTCAGTTTGGACCAAAACATCTTCAACCTGCCGGGGGACGCCAGGTAGCTTTCTGTCTTATTTATTTATTTATTTACCTGTTTGTTGGGCTTGTTGTTGCTGTGAGACTGAAGTGTACAGAATCATCTGCATACAGACAGACACGAGGACAGACAGCTGGACGAGTTAACACTCATTAATGAAACAGACAACAACCACGACCCTGAAAATACATACCACTGCTACTGCTAGTAATGGAAATACTAATTCTGCTAATATTAATATTGCTAATACAAATAGTAGTACTGCTAATACTGCTTTTTTCTACCTTTGCCATTTACTGTAAATACTACTAACACTGAAGCTGCTGCTGATATCAGTACTACTGTTAGTTACTACTATAGATTTACTGCTACTGGTCATCAAGCTAATGCTACTAGTGCTACACATGTAAATAATGTTAGTACTAGTACTAATACTATTGTTACCACTGTTACAATGAGAATAACAGCTACTGCTACTATATCTTCTGATTCTGTCTATTAATCAACATAATGGTGCTAATCAATATAATATTGATGTTGACAACAGTAGTTCATACGTAAGTGTGAATAAAAGCAGTTTAAAGCTCAAACACATTGTTTCCTAAATATGGGTCCCGACCCAAAGTGGGTTGCAGATCCTGGATCGGTCACAACTTTTATTCTTTCTGTTAATACTTTTTTCATAATATTACATATTATTATATCTCTCGTTTAATTCCTATCAGCTCACATGCTGTATGTAAAGAGCTTTGCTGGATATTAATTTATTCATCCACAAGTTGGAATGAACATTTAAATACAGGGAGAGACTGTTGGTCAGATTATTAATGTGCTTTTAACTCCTTTTGTCCTGGTGGCACCGCAAGGGGAAAATCTTTCAGTTTCATAGTTTATTAAACTGATTTTGTACATTAGTGATGATGATTGAGATAATTATTTTACTACAGTGAAGTTAGAAGCCGGGATCGTTTCTCCTGCAGTCTTTATGTTAATCTGACTTCATTTGGTTCAGACTTGTGTCGTGTTCAAAGAGTTAAGACACACCAGGATTTAAAACAGTGAAATTCCGCTGCAAAATCAATTTATTCCAATGAAATTGCCGCGATCAGAGGATCAATTGAGGAGGCAAAATGAATCCATGTAGCGTTCAACTTTGGGGAACTTTGACCCACGAATTCCCCCCGTTGACCAATAGCAAACCGTCCTGACAGAGCTGATCTCTGAGTGGACGGAGAGCCAGAGAGTCCAACATGGAGGAAGCTGTCCTAGCTTATTAGCTTTTTTGCTAACATCCAGTTTTGTTGAAGCTTCTCTGTCAGAATATAAACGGGTTTACATGCAGTTAGCAGACAGGAGGACATCATGCTGATACAGCTGTTAATAAACGGTGGACACTTAGTGTCACGTTAACGACTGAGCTAAGCTAACGATCGAAGCTAACGAGCGCCTTTGTTTGTTGTATTTGGCTGAACAACATGAAAAAGTCAACAAAGCGAACAGTGAGTGAGACAGCTTAGTGAGAACAGGATGAAGGTGGACACATTACAAACAGACTGTACAGGACACAAGTGTCCAGTTTGCTTTTCTAGCTCATGTGCAGTCGGTGCGTCACTACTTCTGGGCTGCAGGCAGACGTCTGTACAGGGGTAGCGGAGTTGGGCAGATGAGGAAATGTACGACAGCGAGGTACAAGCTGCTGGTCTGACCATCAGGACACTTTAACATGGGGACAGGAGGAGCCGGGGATCGAACCACCAACCCTGAGATTAATGAACAACCTGCTGAGACACATAACAGACTCTGGTGTTCAGACATGAGACCGACATGTGAAAACACATCAGATTAAAGAGGTTCAGGTCTGAGAGGGGTCCCTGTAATACACACACACACTTACAGGTTCAGTGTTAATGCTACTGAACTGAAGCTAACAGCACTGCGACACACAGCTGACCTACATACCACAACACACACACACACACACACACACTGAAACACACATCATACGTCTATTTTCACTGCCCTGACAATCAGCTGACATTGCAATGTTGAGAGAAAGTGAGAGAGTGTGTTTGTGTGTGTGTGTTTCAGTGTGTGTGTGTGTGTGTGTGTGTGTGTGTGTGTGTGTTGGATTAAGACGAATAGAGGACCTATTCATTCAGAGTGTGTCAGCAGGACGTCTCACTGTTGTTTCTGATAACTGAAATGTTTTTATAATAATACTCTGCTGTGAATAATAATTTATGTCTGTGTTTTTTCTCTTTCACAAAAAAACTATAATCAACTTGTTAAAACTTCTTAAAGTTAAATCTTCTTCTTCTTCATGTAGAAATCCAGAATCTCTGAATCTCATATGATTCAAACACAAGATGTCTCCTTCTTCACTGTAAAATCTCAGTGTTTGTGACCTGGAGGCTTCAAGTTTCATACTGGATCCTGATTGGCTACAAACTAGTAATAATGATAATAATAACTTTATTTGTATAGCACCTTTCATACATGAAATGCAGCTCAAAATACTTTACAGAAGGGCATTAAAAACAAAACACAGAAGGTCCAATAAAAAGGCAGAGAGATAAAAGTAGTAAAAGTGGGAAGAGATACAAACGTACATTAACTAAATGCCTGCCTGAAGAAGTAGGTCTTCAGTTGTCTTTTAGAAAGTCAGCAGAGCTGGCATATCTAAAGTACCTGGGCAGGTGTTCACAGTCTTGGAGCGCAGCAGCTAGAAGCAGTTTTCCCGCTCGTTTTGTGGGTGACTTCAGGAACAGTTCAAATACCAGCATCAGAGGACCTGAGAGCTCTTGTTGGTTGATACGGAGTTAAAAAGTCTTAAATGTAAGAAGGTGCTGTATCATTAAGAGCTTTGCATGTGAGTAAAAATACCTTAAAATCAATTCTAGCCAGTGCAGGGTAACTAAAACAGGAGTAATGTGCTGTCTGTTCCCGTCTTTGTTAAACGTCTGGTGGTTATCCAACAATTATCCAACAGTTTATCCAACAGTTATCCAACAGTTATCCAACAGTAATAAATGCACGAATCAACTTCTCGGCTTCTTGCTTTGTTAAAAATGGCCTTACTTTAGCAGCAGTTCTCAGGTGGAAGAAAGCCGTCATGGTCACTTTAAAGCTTAAATCAGAGTCCAAGACTTGTGACTTCTGGTTTGGTTTGGTGAGCCAGGTTCCCAAGCCTGTTAAAAAGTCTCTCTCTTAAATTCAGGACCTAACAGCAGCATCTCTGTTTTGTCTTCGTTAAGTTTTAAAAGGCACTCATCCGTTGTTTTGTCGAGGCCAAAGGCATTCAGAGTCAAAATCCCATTTTAAGATTTCAGAAGTCTGGTTGGAAACCTGGGAAGATTGCCCAGGTCTGTTCGGTGTGGGGACTGGAGGCAATGTAGATCCGCTGGACTCACTCACTATCACGGGAGGTGGAGGAGGCTGCAGGTTTCCAGCCAGTGGAGGAATTTCATGTAAGTCGAGGATGTCGTAACAATTGTCCAGCTGGATGACATGAAGTGCAAAAGGAGAGTCTGCCTCTACCCGAGGCTCAGGATGCGACGGAGTACAGTTTACTGGGGCTTTGTGTTTTGCCTCAAGCCGGAGCCCGGGGTCCGCAGAGACGGTGACTGGAGCGTCCGGAGCAGTAGCAGCGTCGGCCAGATAGGGAGCATTATCCATCTCTTCATCACTGGTGGCAGTGACTAGTGCAGGGCCGGAGAGGACGGTGTCCAAGAGCCTCGCAGCCTCCTGGATTTTTTCAGACCGTGGAAATCTTTGTTCCAACTCGGTGATCTTCTTGTCAACACAGACGTAGACGTAGTGATGTAATAAATCCTAAACTACTGGCAGCTGTAGTTGTCAGCATTGTACCGTTATTTTATGGTGTCCCTACTGTAATTTACTTCATCAGTATATTACGTTAAATGTATTACAGTATTCTACAGTAGGATGTGAGGTTTACAGTGTAATATGAAGATAGTCATGCCAGTAATACTGTATTTCTACAGTGTTGCTGTTAAACTCCATTAACAGTTTCTTCCTGTATATATTACAGTAAACTGCTGAGTTTTCTTCTTATTCATATTAATAAAAACAACTGTAAATTGCAGACATATGCTGTGAATAACAATGTGTCTTTAATCTTAATGGTCCACTATAGAGATCTAAAAATAAATAAAATACCCCTAAAATACCTGCTGTAGCACAAAGTGGATGAGACAGCTTTAGTTTGGCAAATTAACAGCATGTATATCAGAAGTTTTATTTTAACTCTAAATACAAACCAAGCAAAATATGACACTTTGTGTTAAGTGCATGCTCTGTCTCAGGGCATCAGTGTAAACCTATTAATGTCCCGAGCTGCCCCCCACAGTTTATCATGAGTCTAAACATACATATCTGCTTTGCAAACTACTGTACAAAAGCTTTGATTAATGAAAAAGAACAATTTAAAAGCACTATTAAACAGATTGCAGGTTAACAGGATTTGTAATGCATCGAAATGTCCAAGCTCACTGAGGCTACATCCACACTAATACGTTTTCGTTTCAAAATGCATAACTTTTGCTACGTTTACGCCTAGCGTCCACACTACTCCTGTGTGTTCGACCCCTAAAACGCTGCTGACCCTCTTTTAGTTTGAAAACTCCGGGATTGCGTTTTAGTCTGGATGGGCGGAAACTGAGACTTTCGAAGACAATGACGCAAACAGCCACGTTTGCTTCCTGACTGGGTCAGTCACAACCCTGATTCGTCATGCTCCTATCACGTGACCCTTTTCCAGAAGAAAACAAACAAGACTACCAGTGGTTAATTTAACATGGTCTTACTTTTCACCATTGCAGTTCTTCATTCATGGTATTTTCTGCAAATAAGCAACCAACCAACCGCAGAGTAGACAAGCTGCTTCCTGTTTACATCGGCACGCGCATGTACGTGAATGGTCATGTGTATCCGTTTTCAGGCACGTTAGTATGGATGGAGAGTATTTCTCAAACTGTGCTAAAACGCTTGTGTGTACGGAAATAATTTTCACTTTAAAACGCCATTTTAAAATGAAAACGTATTAAAACAGTATATAACACATATGAGTAAACAAATCATATCACCTGTTATGTCCCAGCTTTTAGCACACAGCAAATATCCTTGCAGCAACCTATCTTCAGCTCAGAAACACACTTAGGTTGATATAAATCTTACAAGCCAAATAATCTTTCAATGCAATATAAGCAATAGGTATTTTGAGGCTCAGCAGCCAAAACATCTACCATCTTGGTTATTTGCATTTGTTTCCATTGTTGTGTGCTTAAGATAATATGAAATGCAAGTGGGGTAAATGGGGTTTATTTATCAGCCAGTCCATCATTAGCGTTCACTGACTTCAGTGTAGATGTACTCAAGAGAAAGCAAATATTCAAACTTCTGCTAAACACAGACGACCTGGAAATGCTCTCTTGTGCCTGCAATGATATACCGGTTTACTGTTAATGTAAGCCCTGTAGTCTGCTTAGTGGTCGCAGGGCAGGGAAATGAATAGTGGACCAGTGTCTAGGCTCGTATGGGGGGGCTGAGGAGGACCTCACTGGTCAGTCCCTGGAGCCAGAGGGGAGGTTCAATATGGTGAACTGTAAAATATTAGACTACAACTGAAATGTCTACTTCTCAATTAACAACAGAATACCCTATTTAGCACACTCAGTTAATTTCACAGTAGGCTTAAACATAAACTATATTCATACACAATATTCAAGTATTTATAACATAGTTATAACAATTTAAAAACTTCAACTAAAATAACATAAAACACTTTTTAATGTCCTTAATTCCCTTTTAAAGGAAGTGTTCCTTAAGCATGACAAAGTTCAGTTCCTGCGTTGATACGTACATAAGCTTCCTCACTTGTTAGTTTGGTGAGTAGCAGATCCGTTCTGAGTTCGGAGATCAGTCATTTTGCTGGATCCCTTTTAGTTCTGGGTGCACCCGGTAATATTAAAGCAAAGGGAATGTGGGGCTTGTGACAGTCCTGCCACACTGTCATCAAACTGACGGAGTGAAGGAAGAGATGTTTTCCTCGTCGTAATGACGGACGAGGAGTTCATTGGTGCCTCACCATCTCGTCAAGGACAGAATCTAGAATCCAAAGTCCCAGGCACCTCAGGAGATCTCAAAACCTGCTTCGACTATCCCTAATGGATTATCATGTCTCAATGTGCCACTTTAACATAATATGACTTAAATAGTTTTTAAACTGTACAGCAGCTTGTATAAAATATATCTTTTGTTTTCCTAACATCAGTCATGAATTATGGTTTTAACATTTTACCAACACAACTTAAACTGTGAACTGATGTATAGTACAGCATTTATTTCTTCCACACCTCACATTTTTATAATAAATGTACTGTTAACATCTAGGTGCCTATATTTTTCACATTCTCTCCCGTTGGCAGTACGTAACCAGAACACCATCTGCGGTGCATAGATTTTAATGTCGTTCTGCAACAGAAGGAAGTTGTAGCTAAATAAAAGAAATAACTACAATGTACATTCCTATCACATGTAGGACTGTAGTTAGCTACGCTAGCCTATTTTCAGACAAATTCATCAACTTTATCTATTTTTAGCTCCACACTCTTTTCTGCGTCTGCTCTCGTTATCTTTTGTCCTCTCCGCGGGCTTTACGTAGTGTTGAACTTGCTACCTGGATGGGGCGGGGCTTAGTTCCTCCGACAGGTAACTTTCACTTCGCCATCTGACCAATAAGAGACCAAACGTAAACAAAATAAGTCTGACAGGCTGATGAGTAAAACTATTTTCTGTTCTTTTTTTAAATAAACAACTGAAAATAAGAATGAAAATAAAATACATTTATGTGATATTTTCTCTATTTGGTTGCATAACAAAAATTAAACCTGGGTCACTCATTAGGTAACCAGATACACAAATTACGCTACGTTTTTAGGTCTACTCGACGTTTTAGTTTGATTCCTGGAGGGATGAAGAACGATTAGGCTGTGTGATGTTGATGGTTGCATGAGTCAGATGGCTGGAGTTGCAAAAGCAGCAGAGATCGCAGTTCGAGACCAGTTTGTTTCCAACAAAACCGGCTGTTTTTAGCGCGTCGTCGGGACATTTGTAGCTGTTTTTGTGGCAACAAAACCAGCTGTTTTAATCCAAATCATGATATTGTCCTAAGCCTAACCAAGTGGTTTTGTACCTAAAAACCCCACAGAGATTCAACGTATCTGTGGTTTGCAGAAACGTAAAATGAAAACGTTTTACTCTGGCGATTGGGCTGAAAATGTTCAGTATTTAGGAAGAACGGTATGTGTCTGTTAGAATTTGGCTGTATTTGTACAGCAGTTTGTTACGTCCGTGTGTTGAACTGAGATTTTAGGTGAAACAGAGAAACGTTCCTCTTTCAGCAGATGAATGTGAAAACAAACTCATTCTGTACAGTTAAGTAAACATTTGGTCAGAATCTAGTTTAGACTCGGACTTCTTCACGTGTTGTTTTAATATATAGAAAATGATTATGCCATAAAAATGTAGAATTTCTGTAATGGCATCTTTTAAAATTTGCAGTAAATTTGGTAACTGCACTCGGTAATCAGTGGACTGACTGAGAAACAGGAAAGCAGACAGTAAATGATAAACATGTTGAGATGAATTCAATACGAGTGCTTAGCACTGTTCTTTGCCCTGAGTTTTGCCTCTTAGGCGACATACAGGCTGGTTGTATCTAGCCTGAGAGGAACACCTGCAGACACTACTCAGGGCTGAGGAAAGGCTCTGCAGACTACATTTTTCTGTTAATATTTATATTTACAGTTAATATTCTCCTAATAAGAATTAAACGTCAGTCAGAGAAGAAGCTCCGAGCTAGCTGAAGTAAAAACAACATCGTCTGTCAGAAAGTATCCTCAGGTCTCTGCAGAGGACAGTAACAGTGATTGTAGATCAATGCTTTAACAGTACACAGGTTTACATGTTTTATTATACTGCCATTATTATGAAAAGCACAATCATTTCATTGGCAGGATTACTTTGATGTAAATTATATAAACGCAGGTAAAATATATGCAGGTAATTTAGATGGAAAAGTTCCTAATAGAATCGCATTAATCTCCTCAAGGCTTGACTCCTGCATCTCACTGCAGCTGGTGTTGGTCAGTCCTCTTTGTCCCGCCTGCACCTGGTGTTGGTCAGTCCTCTTTGTCCCGCCTGCAGCTGGTGTTGGTCAGTCCTCTTTGTCTCACCTGCACCTGGTGTTGGTCAGTCCTCTTTGTCTCACCTGCAGCTGGTGTTGGTCAGTCCTCTTTCTCCCGCCTGCACCTGGTGTTGGTCAGTCCTCTTTGTCCCGCCTGCACCTGGTGTTGGTCAGTCCTCTTTGTCTCACCTGCACCTGGTGTTGGTCAGTCCTCTTTGTCTCGCCTGCAGCTGGTGTTGGTCAGTCCTCTTTGTCTCGCCTGCACCTGGTGTTGGTCAGTCCTCTTTGTCTCACCTGCAGCTGGTGTTGGTCAGTCCTCTTTGTCTCACCTGCAGCTGGTGTTGGTCAGTCCTCTTTGTCTCACCTGCACCTGGTGTTGGTCAGTCCTCTTTGTCTCACCTGCAGCTGGTGTTGGTCAGTCCTCTTTGTCCCGCCTGCACCTGGTGTTGGTCAGTCCTCTTTGTCTCACCTGCACCTGGTGTTGGTCAGTCCTCTTTGTCTCACCTGCACCTGGTGTTGGTCAGTCCTCTTTGTCCCGCCTGCAGCTGGTGTTGGTCAGTCCTCTTTGTCCCGCCTGCAGCTGGTGTTGGTCAGTCCTCTTTGTCTCACCTGCAGCTGGTGTTGGTCAGTCCTCTTTGTCTCACCTGCACCTGGTGTTGGTCAGTCCTCTTTGTCTCGCCTGCACCTGGTGTTGGTCAGTCCTCTTTGTCTCACCTGCACCTGGTGTTGGTCAGTCCTCTTTGTCCCGCCTGCACCTGGTGTTGGTCAGTCCTCTTTGTCTCACCTGCACCTGGTGTTGGTCAGTCCTCTTTGTCTCGCCTGCACCTGGTGTTGGTCAGTCCTCTTTGTCCCGCCTGCAGCTGGTGTTGGTCAGTCCTCTTTGTCCCGCCTGCAGCTGGTGTTGGTCAGTCCTCTTTGTCTCACCTGCACCTGGTGTTGGTCAGTCCTCTTTGTCTCGCCTGCAGCTGGTGCAGAGAAAAAGAGACCGGGTTACACCGGTACTAGCATCCCTGCACTGGCTTCCTGTCAGATACAGCATTGATTTTAAGGTTCTTTTATTTGTTTTTAGAGCCACACATGGGCTGGCACCCCTGTACATTTCAGAACTTCTCTGCCCGACTCCAACTCTAGGCCTCTTAGATCTTCACAACAACTGTTTTTAACTGTTCCACGATCGAGGCTGGCGGGGAAGGGAGATCGATCGATCGATCAAATGTTCTCCCTCCATTGACGCTTTTAAGACAAATGTCACTTCAGTGGCCTTTGGCTGCTCATAGTGGTTTAGATATTTTATAATACTTTAGTTTTTATAAATTGATCTTACAAGTTTTATTCTGTTTTGTGCACATATTTGAATAAATTGCTATTTATTATTATTTTATTATTACTATTTGTGCCTGTTTGCTACTATTGTTGTGTTGTGCCGTTGACTTTAATTTGTACAGCACTTTGGTCTTTGTAAACGTGCTATATAAATACATTGGATTGGATTTGATTTAGAAAAAGTTTTCCAGTTTGTTAAAAATAGTAGATTATAAAAAACCAAATAGAATCAGAATTTAATGAAGACATTTCAATCCAATTACTTTAAAAGTATATCCTTAAAGTTTAGCATCTCAAGTCGCCCTCAGGTTCATTTCCAGCTACTGCAGCAAGATTTGTTTTTCCAGAAAAAATCAAAACATATATTATTTCCTTCTTTGATAACTAATGATGAGGATAAACAGGACGGGACAGTAAAACTCTGTTTGTGTCAGCGAATGAATGAAGCTCTGTGTTATGACTCACTCTGAGTGGGCGGGAGGAGAATCCCACTGCAGTGTTTCTATTGGCTGTGACAGTGAGTGGGCGGGAGCTGGAATGAGACAACAGCCAATCAGAGAGCAGAGAGTGTGTGTATGTGTGGGAGAGAGAGAAAACCTGATGTCTCTCACTCGTTTAGAGGAATCACAGAGAGACAGTTTTAGTTTGAAGTCAACATCTGGACTCCCTGAGACAGCTGATTCTGATTGGACGAGGCTCCCAAGGATTTTAAATAAGGACCTGTGAGCTCACAGAGAACCAGCCAATCACAAATAGTCTGGATGGAAAAGAAGAGACAGAATGGACTGAGGGACAACAAGGAGTCTGGACCTTAATGAATGACAGGAGACTTCAATGAGGGACTACATAGAGTCTGGACGTTAAAGAGGGACAGTGGATTGGTTTCTTTGACTGGACAGCCTTTGAATCACCTCTTAACTGGATGATCTGAATTGTGATTGGTAGGCAGGTTCCTGCAGTCTGTAGCTGAGATCTGATTGGTCAAGTTTGACAGTGGGCTGTGATTGGTTGGAGCTGTTTGGCAGTGTAAAGAAAATGATCTCGGGGCGACAGCAGCCGTCCTCTCCCCTCTCTGACCCCGCCCCCTGTCTTCGTCCACACAGGCGTCCTCCATCGACCCCGCCCCTCCCCCTCAGGACTCTACAGCTTGTTGCTAAGCAACCAGAGACACCTGTTGTGTTAAGGGATCAAAGTAAGGTCAAAGGTCGCGTGTCAGGTGTCAGGGAGTCCTGGCCGGGTGCCGTGCCGATGACCTCTGAACCCAAACCCAGGATGAGTCAGAGGTTACTGACCCCGCCCTCTGGGGGTCAGCCAATCACTGAGGCCCGGCCCAGAACTACCAACCAACCACGACCTCACATGACCCCATCAGCTCTGTCCCCGACACTGTCCCAGAATCCCCTGCTCCCTGCTGCCCCTCACCCTCATTGGTCAGTACCTGTTAGAGCTCTACCCAGTGGGCGGGGCTCTGACGCCACCATGATGTCACTGCTGCTGTTCTGCCACAGGTAACCATGGCAACCAGATGGAGGGGGCAGGGCTTCTGCTGCAGGTTTGCTCAGATTCATCTGGAGGTCAAAACAGACCGCCCGTGTCTTCAGGAAAATTTAATCACTTGTATGGTTTATTGATTAAGTATTGATAAACTATTGATAAATGACAAAGGAGGTTACATTTTCTGAAGGAAATCAAAGTGTGCTGAAAAATGTCTGCATGTGAGATATTACCGTACTCTTTATAATATTATTTACAGAGACCCAACAATTCCCACCATGAGCAAGCACTTGGCGACAGTGGCAAGGAAAAACTTCCTTTAAGAGGCAGAAACCTCGAGCAGAACCAGACTCGGGGCGAGAGAAAGAGTAGAGATGCAGTAGCACAATGCAAATTCTACATAGAATTTAAAAATAATAATAATGTAGTGGTAATATTAATATTAATAAAATAATAATAATAATAATAATAAGACTAATAATAATAATTGTAGCAGCGGGTGTTGAGCAGGAACACGGAGGCAGTAGGTGGCTGAGGGACTTATTCAGGCAGCCTGATAATAAGGAATTGCAGTAGTCCAGCCTAGAAGTAACAAATGCATGGACTAGTTTTTCGGCATCATTTTGAGACAGGATGTGCCTGAGTGTTGCGTAGGTGAAAGAAGGCAGTCCTTGGTTTGTTTCATGTGGGAGTTAAAGGATAAGTCCTGATCAAAGATAACTCAGAGGTTCCTTACGGTGTTGCTGGAGGCCAGGACAATGCCATCTAGAGCAACTATATCTTTAGATAATGTGTCTCTGAGGTGTTTGGGACCAAGTACAATAACTTGCAGTTGAAAGTTGCAGGTCATCCAGGTCTTTATGTCCTTAAGGCATGCTTGAAGTTTAGTTAACTGGTTAGTTTCATCTGGCTTGATCGATAGATATAATTGGGTATCATCTGCATAGCAATGAAAGTTTATGGAGTGCTTCCTAATAATATTGCCTAGAGGAAGCATATATAAGGTGAATAGAATCGGTCCAAGCACAGAACCTTGTGGAACTCCGTGACTAACTTTGGCGTGCACGGAGGACTCACTGTTAACATGTACAAACTGTGATTGATCTGATAGATAGGATTTAAACCAGCTTAGTGCGGCTCCTTTAATGCCAATTACATGTTCCAGTCTCTGTAATAGGATGTGATGGTCAATGGTGTCGAACGCAGCACTAAGATCTAACAAGACAAGTACAGAGACAAGTCCATTGTCTGATGCAATTAAAAGGTAATTTGTAATTTTCACCAGTGCTGTCTCTGTGCTGTGATGCACTCTAAATCCTGACTGAAAATCCTCAAATATACGGTTGTTGTTTTGAATGACTGAAATGTTGTCAGTTAAAGCGTAAGAGCTAAAAAAACTTGAAAAATTACAAGTTATAAATTATAAGTTTAAGCTCTGCAGGCATTTGAACAATCAATTTGTATGTCAACACTGAAAGTGTTGGAGCTGAAAGCAGCTGACCTGTCTGTTGAAGTGAAAAATATTAAAAGCAGTTGAAATCAGTTAAAGTGTAACTGTTGAAAGCTATTTGAAATGTTAGTTTAAATGCTGTTTGCTGTTGAACTGTCCATTTGTATGTAACGTAAGTACTGAAAGTAGTTGAAGAGTAAGAGATAAAAGCAATTGAATTGTTTGCACTGAAAAACATTGAAGTCTATCTATCTATCTATCTATCTATCTATCTATCTATCTATCTATCTATCTATCTATCTATCTATCTATCTGTCTCACCTGTCTCACCTGTCTGTCCCACCTGTCTCACCTGTCTGTCTCACCTGTCTGTCTCACCTGTCTGTCTCACCTGTCTGTCTCTCTGTGTCTTACAGTAGTTCCAGTAACAGTCTGATCGCCATAGACAACAAAATCGAGCAGGCCATGGTGAGTTTGATTTGTACTGAAGTTCTTAATAGCTCTTAAATAATTCAAACGTAACAGGATAATAACAGCGTATTGCTGTTACCATGACAACAAAAACATGTTAAAGGCACTACACTGCTGTACTTGTAATTTGAGTCTCTGTTTAACATTTTTAAGCAGCTTATAAATCATTAATACATTTTTTATAACACATTATAATGAAAGTGAATGAGGACATTTGAAGTGTTTATTTGTGTATTTGTCTATATACTATATCTTATAAAAGATAAACAGTTATAATCATAAATATTGAGGATTTTTTAAACATATTTATAAAATATATAATAATAACTTTGATTATAATAACTATTTGTGTAGCACCTTTCATGCAAAGATGTATCACAAAGTATTTTACAAAACAGGATTAAAGACAATGGCTAAAAACAAAAATAAACAATAACAAAACATAAAATATCTCATAACAAAACGATAAAACATGAAAAACAATACCAATAAAACCAACAGGAATAACATATTCTAAAGATAAACATTTAAGAGCTGACAAGTTGGATTACCTAAAATTTATAGCCAGTTTCAAAAGATTTTTAATTTCGCTTTAAAAATATGTATATATATATACATATATATAAATATATATATATATACATATATATATCTATAGTGAAAACTATCTTTAAACACCAGTTATGGAAGTTTTATAGGAGGAGTTTTAGTCAAATATAGAAACAAACTCATATTAACGTACATTATAATGTGTAATTAAGTTTCTTTTATTAACATTTGTGCTTCCACAGTGACAGAAAATATCGGCTCAGTTTCAGTTATGACATTTTTCTTGTTATTACAAAATACCAATACTTTTAAAACATCACTTTAACACAAAATCAATGTATTGATAATATAATATAATGTATGTCATTAAAACAAAGAATGTTTGATATGTTGAGGTTTTTATTAAATATAAAGTGAACTTAATGTTCTCACACTGTCAGTGTTTTATTGTAAAATAATGATATTCTAATGAAATTATGGTTTTGTTTTGGTTATTTGATTTGATTTTGTTTTTCTTTAATTGTGCAGCTCTTTGTAATTATTGATCCGTTATTAATAAATAAACGTTGATATTTATTAACAGTAAAATAGCCAGTGACTGCGCCCTCTGCTGGCTGAATCAGAGTCGAGCATCTGCACTTTCTCCAGGATCTTTGTAAACACACTGACCTGTGTGTGTGTGTGTGTGTGTGTGTGTGTGTGTGTGTGTGTGTGTGTGTGTGTGTGTAGGACCTGGTGAAGAGTCACCTGATGCTGGCGGTCAGAGAGGAGGTGGAGCTTCTGAGGGAACAAATCAGAGAGCTGCAAGACAAGAACCAACAGCTGGAGAGAGAGAACCACATCCTGAGAACCCTCACACACAATGTACACAACACATAACACACATTACACACAACACAGTACACACATAACACACAACACACGCTGACAGACCTGGGACTGACCACACACTCGAGTTTAACAGGCTGACTAATGAGGACCCTGGTCACCATGACAACAGGACTGTTTGTAGCAGCCGAGATGTTCTGCATGATGAAGATGATGAAGAAGAGTAGATTCTAATAAATTAATCATGTCTAACTACAGAACAGACTGATGATGTTTGATTGGGGGGTGATGAAGATGATGATGGTGATGATGAAGATGATAATATAAATGTAATAATATAAATGAAAACAAAAACAAATAAACAACCAGAAGAAAATAAAAACAATTAAAAATAAAATCAGTTCTACGGAGAACAGTTCTGTTTGTTAATGAAACAGTTTAGGAAAAGATGACCAGAACTCGCTGGACGTGTTTTATCACTGAAAAAGAAACTAAATAAATGTTTTATTCCAAATTACATTTTTCATGAATAACAAGATTTTAATTTAACCTCCAACGTCAGATATTATTAATAATAATAATAATAATAATAATTAATCATTTACTTTATGTATCTCATATTAACACAGAAAGAACTATCTGATCTGTTTCTCTCACCTGGACAGATGACCGGCAGTACTCAGGTGAGACAAGAGCAGGTGAGACAGAGCTCAGGTGAGAGACCAGTGAGACTCAGGTGAGACAGTACTCAGGTGAGAGAGCAGGTGAGACAGAACAGGTGAGACAGTACTCAGGTGAGACAGTACTCAGGTGAGACAGTGCTCAAGTGAGACAGTAAAGGTGAGACAGAGCAGGTGAGACAGTGCTCAGGTGAGTGAACAAGGTCAAGAAGAAGAACATTTCCCATCATAGAAACAATGTGATCAAAGATAGTAAATGATCTTATCGACTGATATCTACAGACAAACTGAACATTTAGTTCAGTCAGTGTTCAATATTAATCTCTTCACCTGTTTAATATTGATTTACGTTTAGTAACTCAACATGTAGACACAACAGAAGAAAAGTCAAAAGTCGAGCCAGGAAGCTTCTTTGTGGAACAACACAACAACGACACTGATCAATAACATCAAAAGCCAAAGGTGAAGGTTTCACAGGTGGACACAAACACAGGTCAGAGCTTCTTCTACAGAACAAACAAATTATATACAAGTAATGTTTCTTCAGTTATTTAACTTCATATCATCTAGCAAATAATTTAATATTAAATGTTTCAATAATAATATTAATAAACCAAATAAAAAGCTTTATATGCATTATAAATCCATCCATCCATCCATCTTCTTCCGCTTATCCGGGGCCGGGTCGCGGGGGCAGCAGTCTAAGCAGGGACTCCCAGACTTCCTTCGCCCCAGACACTTCCTCCAGCTCCGGGGATCCTGAGGCGTTCCCAGGCCAGCCGAGAGACATAGTCCCTCCAGCGTGTCCTGGGTCTTCCCCGGGGCCGCCTCCCGGTGGGACATGCCCAGAACACCTCCCGAGGGAGGCGATAAATCAATAACCAATAATCTGTAGTTATATGTATAGCTGATACTTTATTATGTTATATAAAAACAAAATTACATCAAGAATGAACCTTTAAAGTAAATAAAGTTTTATTTCTGTCTTCAAACTGTTCAGTTACAGCTTTGTCTCTGATTGATGATCAGCTTTTTAAATAAAAACAGTAAATGATTTCAGCCCTGAGCACAGTCTGCAGGCTCCCTCACAGGCTGACTTCAGCCCCTGAGAGGCAAAACCTGGGGCAGGAGAGGAGGTAGAGGAGGAGAGGAGGGGAGGACGAGTTATGAAAGGAAAGAATAAATGTTTCACCCACAGAGGAAGAGGACGAGGAAGAGATTATTGTTTGAAAGGAAAAACATGTTTTGAGCCATATAGTGCGCATGCGCCAGCCCGCATGCTGCCTGTTGCCGTAGCTCCGTCTCGTCGTCTTACTTTTTCCAACTTTTAACTTTCCTTTTTTATTCCAAACTTGAGTAACTTGTGTGTAAGTGTAATTTAAACTACGCTCTTTATGAAAATGAGGGTAGAAAGTGTTTTTGTACTTTTTTTCGCCGTGGAACTTCTTCTTCTGCTACTCGGTCACGGCACCACTGCAGATCAGCTGTTTGGCCGCATTGTTTACACCAGGGAACAGCTGATCGCACTGAAGCCGAGCGGCATGGCGCAGAACCATCTGCAGCTCATTGCGACAAAGTGAAAGGAGCTGGTTGTAGATCTACGGAGGGCCAAGGCACCAGCGACCCCGGTTTCCATCCAGGGGGTCAGTGTGGACATTGTGGAGGACTACAAGTACCTGGGAGTACACATGGACAATAAACTGGACTGGGCTAAGAACACTCAGGCTGTTTATAGGAAGGGCCAGAGCCGCCTCTGTTTCCTGAGGAGGCTGAGGTCCTTCAACATCTGCCGGACGATGCTGAGGATGTTTTATGAGTCTGTGGCGGCCGGTGCTATCCTGTATGCTGTTGCATGCTGGGGCAGCAGGCTGAGGGCAGCAGGCTGAGGGCAGCAGGCTGAAGGTAGCGGACGCCAACAGGCTCAATAAACTGATCCGTAAGGCCGGTGACATTGTGGAGGTGGAGCTGGACTCTCTGGCGGTGGTGTCAGAGAGGAGGATGCTGGGTAAACTACACGCCATCTTGGACAGCGTCTCCGACCCGCTCCATGACGTGCTGGTCAAACAAAGGAGCACCTTCAGCGGAAGACTCATCCCCCCACAATGCACCACAGAGCGCCACAGGAAGTCATTCCTGCCTGTGGCCATCAAACTATTTAACTCCTCCCTCTAAGGATTAGTCTGTTTGACCCTAGGTCACTAAACTGGACATTGAGCATTACATCTCCGCCATAATTAAAACTGTGCAATATTCTGTGTAATACCTCCGTGCAATATTAGTTTTCCCCTTGTTAGTTTTTTCTTATTTATTGCTACTGGAACTATATACCTCAATTACTCTCGACAGTACATGCACCTCCGCTTATTAATATTATTTATTACATAAGGAGTTGCATTGTATTTAGACTGTACTTTCATCACCAACCAGTAAACCCACTTGGTACTTGACACTTAGTTTATCTTATACTTATACCGACAGGATACTTAATTTATTTCTGACGTGTTTTATAGTGTTTATTTTTTCTAGTACTTTCTCCGGTGTGCACTGACGTAAAGACGAGCTACTGTAACAAAGAGTTTCCCTACGGGATCAATAAAGTATTTCTGATTCTGATTCTGATTCTGAGCTCAGAGAAGAAGAACAGTCAATGGAGGTGAATTCATCAGCATGTCTGTTTGTTTATCATGTGTATACATACATATATATATATATATATATATATATATATATATATATACATATATATATATGTATATATATGTATAGACCAACCTGTGCACCGCCTGGATTGACTACAAGACTCCGACTCAGCGCCACAGACATGATACTGGATGTTGGAAATGCACAAGATCAACTGGACTCTAAGGGTCTTCATAAAGAACTCAAGAACATCAAGTGCGGCGTATACCGAGGTGATGCACGATCCCCTGCTGTTCTGGCTGAACCCCCTCAGCCAGATCATCACAAAGAGTGGCTACGGATACCGGTTCCGAAGTGGATCAACCATCACCTCCTCTACATGGATGACATCAAGCTGTGTGCCAGGACTGAGCGAGACGTCGACTCACTGATCCACATCACCAGGATCTACAGCAACAAGGTCATTCGGACTGGACAAGTCGGTCGGATGGAATCAAAAAGAGGGAAAAGATCAGAACCGAGGGGCTGAAGTACCTGAAGGCAACACTGCAGATGTTCAGGACAGCTACAGATACCTTGGGATCCCGCAGGCAAACGGAAACCACGAGGAAGCGGCGAGGAAGTCAGCCAAGCCAAACACCTACACAGAGTAAGGCCGGTCCTGAAAAGTCAGCAAGATCCGAGCCATCAACACATTCGCCCCGCCAGTCATCAGATACTCCGCTGGTACAATAAACTGGCCAAAGGAGCAGACAGAGGCCACTGATATCAAGACGAGGATGCTCCTCTCAATGCACGGAGGGTTTCACCCCAAATCCAGCACCCTGAGGCTGTACGCTAAGCAGAACGAGGGAGGCCGAGGACGAGTGAGTGTCAGAACCACTGTCCAGGAGGAAACAACAAAGATCCAGGAGTACATCAGGAAGATGGCCCCTAATGATGAACTGCTAAGTGAATACCTCAGGCAGCAGAAACCCGAGGATGATGAGGAGGAGGATGAACCATCATGCAGAGACAAGCCCCTGCACAGCATGCACCACCGACTGATAGAAGAAGTGGCTGATATCGAGAAATCCTGCCAGTGGCTGGAAAAGGCTGGACTACAGGACCGCACAGAAGCACTAATCATGGCAGCTCAGTACAAGATCCACAGAGGCTGGGGTCGACCACAGCAGACCGGACCCCAGGTGCAGACTGTGCAAATATATATATATAATATAAACATAAGCATGACATTAAATTCTACAGTTGTACATGCAGAATGAACCTAGCATTCACTGAACATCTCACTGTGTTAACTGTGCTGGAGGCTGATGGACCCTCCTCCTGGTGATACCCAGCCATGCTCTGTTAGAGAGGATAAGGACTATCAGTAGCTACCATACACTTTACAACACGTCCTCATAACTAAACGACAGAATAGGTCGATTGTCAGTGACTCCCAAAACAACATATATGACTGTTGGAAAGTACCAAGGACAGGTGTAGCGCTTCAGTACGTTACGTGACGTTAAACAAGTAAATGATTAATGTTCTGATCTCCTGTCTAATTGTTGTACCGTTACTGTCTTTTTCATTCTGTAAAGCACTTTGAAATTGCCTCAGTGAGTGAAACGTGCTATACAAATAGTTGCCTTGCCTCCCACCCCTCAGACCTGCCATCCTATGGCTGTCCACCAGATGCCCTCAGACTTTCCCTCCTTTCCCCTTCACCTGGCTGCCCCACCCATCTACACACCTGTTCCACTCTCCCTCATCAGCCCTGCAGTTACCTGCCCACTCCTCACCTGCAACTCATTCCCTCATCAGCCACTCACCATACATACTGGTTCATGTCTGCGTTTGGGTCTTTTCTCTGTCACCACGTCGGGGTTAGTCAGAGCGTCAACAACAAGATGGCTGATAGTTAAACTGTTTAGATGAACTGTTGTATGTTTACATCACTGTAACTGCAACAGAAGCATTCAGCAGAATATGACAACAGGTCCAGACAATGTTTCATTATGTTTATGAAAAACAGGAATAAATGTACAATCAGTATTAATGTTGAATGTAAATAAAGTTTTGTTTGTTTAGTTTTCTAAAGGATGTTTCAGCTCTGTGAGTAAAGAGACGGTTAAGAATCCAGTCTGAGTCTGTTTGCTGTTCATGTAACAGTCTAATATAGTTAGAGTCAGATCTTAGTGAAGTTAATCAGCAGCAGTGCTGGTGTGTAACAGGAGCTCTCGGTACCTGCAGCCCCACCAGCCACTCGACTCTAGAAATACCTCAACATCAGTAAATGTACGTAAGTATAGTGGTCAATAAAGTTGTTCTGTGCACAATTCAACATTTGAATGCGGTCTGAGTTAAAAATTAAAACATTTACAGTCCTGATTGCATAAAAGTTTAATATTACGTTTGCACAAAACATAAAATGCATAATTTCTGAATTCAGGCTTCACTGAAACACTTCTGTTGGTGCAGGAGGACAGACACCTGCACAGCTGCAACACCTGTGCTAACTTCTGGAACCACAGAAAGCTGCTACCAAACTTTAGTGTAACAAAACCTTAAAAAAACTAAATATACCTTCTTGAATTGGAATAATTTTTCAGCAGCTGCACCCAATGACTGGGACGCCCTCTTTAAAACATCCATGCACCTTATCTGTGCCTGATCCGTTCTGCAACGCGCAGGTGTCGGCGCATGAAGTGGTAGAAATCGGGCACGAATAAGTACACGGATGTGCAGAAAGGACCGGGCAGCTGGCACTGATCAGCTACTGGCACGCCTTCATAGGCTGAGAGGAATACCTGCAGACGCTACTCAGGGCTGAATAAAGTAAACTGACGACCACGTTTTTCCATTAATATTTGTATTTACAGTTAATATTCTCCTGATAAGAATTAAACATCAGTCAAAGAAAAGACAGTGAAGCTCAGAGCTGTTTGTAGTAAAGATACAAAAACATCAACAGGTTTCGCCTTTTTGATATATTATTAACTAACCCATTATTAAGAGTAACAGTTTACTCTAATGTTTTGTCTGCGACATTGTTTTGATGTATGGTATCTATATAGATACATACAGACACACACACAGAGTATAATGTGGTTTCAGTTCAGCTGCTGGTTTCTTCTGTGGTGTCATCTAATATCTAATACTGTGATACTTGAGCTCTCAGGCTTCAGTAGTATCGATCAACACCAGTGGAATATAACTCAGCACATTAACTACTGTACAAACACGAGGTATTTCCACGTCATGCTACCTTATATATCTGCTGCTTCACTTCACTGCATTCAGCTTCTCTGTCAGTTGTGAAACTACACTGCAGTATTAAGCTCCTTTCAGACGGGATGAACGTCACAGGAGGGGTGGGGGATCAAATCTTCACTGTGCTCGTCGGTGATTTAACTCATTTTAACCCTGGTGACATGACGGGATCTGGTCTGCAGGACAAAGACTGAAGCCTCCACAGGGGGCGACGGAGAGCTGGAGGGGAGACAAAGATACTGTAGGAGGTGAATCGCACTCCTTCTCAGAGTCATAACTCACAGACATGAAACATGACCACAGTCTTTCTGTGGCTGACACAATGCATGCTGGGATACACTCCTCACATCACGAGGGTGGACGGACAAACAGAGGAGACATTTAATCCAGCAGGCTTCTCTGTCTCGCTCTGGTGGTAAACAAAGAATCTGGAAAACAAAAACAGGATTAGGATTAACTGTGTGTGTGTGTGTGTGTGTGTGTGTGTGTGTGTGTAGTAGCATGTACTTTTTATTTTTTAAATCCTGCTCTCTGATTGGCTGTCAGATGTGTTAGATGTTCAGGTATCCCTGGAGCATTTTCAAGGATTTCTGTAAGCTCCTCAAGGACCATTTCAGCCTCCCAAATCCCCGACCCTCTTCAGAGACCCCTGGAACAGGTCAGAGCCGATGCAGACTCTGTTTCTATTGGTTGGCTGTATGAACATGAGCTTTGTACCTTGATGACGTCATCACCAGTGTATTTGGGAGTGTCCTTTAACCTGCAGCTCTGACAGAGAAACAGAGTCGCTGTGTGGGGATCTCCTCCAGGGGGCAGCAGCACCGAGGCTATAAATCTAAACTACAACACGACGTCTTGCTGGTTTCTTGTTCTGTCATCAACATGCTTTTACTTAGTTCGTTCAAATCAACAGAGCAGGACAAAGAACAAGGGGCAATGCAAGACGTGGCCTACACTGAGTCTAGAAGGCAACAGAAATGTAATCACATACATAACATACAGCGTCTCCACCCGCTCCATGACGTGCTGAAGACTCATCCCCCCACAATGCACCACAGAGCGCCACAGGAAGTCATTCCTGCCTGCCTGTGGCCATCAGACTCTTTAACTCCTCCCTCTAAGTGTCAGTCTGTATGACCCGAAGTCACTAAACTGGACATCGATCATTAACATCTCTGAAATACCTGAATAACTGTGCAATATTTAGTTTTTCCTATTTATTATTCATACCTCCATTACTGCTGTTGCACTACTGCTTATTACTTATATTATTACATTGTATTATTATACTGTATTATCATCATCAACCAGTAAACCCACTTGGTACTTCACACTTATTTTATCTTATACTCATACCCACCTGATACTTAATTTATTTTCTGACCTGTTTTATAGTTTTTATAGTGGTTTTATAGTGTATCATATTGTTTGCTAGTATTTTCTCCTGTGTGCACTGACGTAAAGGCGAGCTGCTGTAACAAAGAGTTTCCCTTCGGGGATCAATAAAGTATTTCTGATTCTGATTCATAACATTATTACCACCCACATGTTCTGTTTTAGTAGCGTGTCGCACACCTGAGCAAGACATGTGCAGCTCCTGGTCAGTGAACGAGGTGGGAGGCGGGACTACACTACATACAGGTGTGTGTAGTGTAGACTGGAGCGGCCTAGTCAAAGTCCTGACCTGAATCCTATTGAGATGCTGTGGCGTGACCTTAAAAAGGCAGTTCATGCTCGAAAACCCTCCAATGTAGCTGAATTGCAACAATTCTGCAAAGATGAGTGGGCGAAACTTCCTCCACAGCGCTGTAAAAGACTCACTGCAAGTTATCACAAACGCTTGATTGCAGTTGTTGCTGCTAAGGGTGGAGCAACCAGTTATTAGGTTTAGGGGCAATCACTTTTTCACACAGGGCCATGTAGGTTTGGATTTAGTTTTCCTTAATAATAACAACCTTCATTTAAAAACTGCATTTTGTGTTTACTTGTGTTATCTTTGACTAATATTTACATTTGTTTGATGATCTGAAACATTTAAGTGACAAACATGCAAAAAATAAGAAATCAGGAAGGTAAACACTTTTGCACACACAGTATATACATACACATATATATATATATATATATATATATATATATATATAGAGAGAGAGAGAGAGAGAGCTCTGTGTGAGGCTGCTGGCCCTTTAAAAGAGGAAGAGGATGAGCCCCCTTCCTCCCTCCTCCAGCACATTGTTCTTCGGCTCCCAGCGAGCAGCAGCTTCCCTCTGCTTCTGCTGCTGCTGCCGGCTACAGGAACCGACAGACAGACAGGCAGACAGACAGACAGGCGGTCAGACAGACAGGTCAGACAGGTCTCCGGTGTTTGTAACGGGACTCTGTCTTTGTGTTAAATAGAGAATCAGCGGTGACTGATGGATCCACCGGCTGAAACATAAACGGAGACAAAGACAGAAGAGGACAGACAGGCAGACAGACAGACAGACAGGCAGACAGACAGGCGCTATGACCGGCAGGCACGAGCTCAGGTGAGTGACAGACAGAACAAAGAGGCCATCACCTTCTTTCTTTCTTTGATTTCATCCCTCACTGATGCTCCCACTCCCGTCGTCATGGCAACCATGTAATAGTCTGAGGTCATGAGGAGAGGAGGAGGAGTCAGTGTCTTTAACCTGCCTCAATCAATTCTGATATTGATTAATGATATAATTATTGATTTGGGTTTTAACTGGTGATAGTTTCAGTTTGTGATGATTTAAATCCAAAGTTTCACATTTAAACTAAAAATAACAATAAATAGAGTTATTGATAAATATCATTGTGTGTTTGTCAGCTGATTATATTATTATTTATACAGCTCTGGAAAGAATTGAGACCACTGCAAAATAATCAGTTACTCTGGTTTTACTATTTATAGTTATGTGTTTGGGTAAAATTAACATTTTTGTCTTATTCTATAAACTACTGACAACATTTTTCCAAATAAAAATATTGTAATTTAGAGCATTTATTTGCCGAAAGCAACAACTGGTCAAAATAACAAAAAAGATGCAGTGTTGTCAGATCTCGAATGATGGAAAGAAAATAAGTTCATATTCATTTATAAACAACACAGTACTAATGTTTTAACTTAGGAAGAGTTCAGAAATCAATATTTGGTGGAATCACCCTGATTTTGAATCACAGCTTTCATGCGTCTTGGCGTGCTCTCCACCAGTCTTTCACATTGATGTTGGGTGACGTTATGCCACTCCTGGTGCAAAAAGTCACGCAGCTCAGATTTGTTTGATGGCTTGTGACCATCCATCTTCCTCTTGATCACATTCCAGAGGTTTTCAATGGGGTTCAGGTCTGGAGATTGGGCTGGCCATGACAGGGTCTTGATCTGGTGGTCCTCCATCCACACCTTGATTGACCTGGCTGTGTGGCATGGAGCATTGTCCTGCTGGAAAAACCAGTCCTCAGAGCTGGGGAACATGTCAGAGCAGAAGGAAGCAAGTTTTCTTCCAGGACAACCTTGTACGTGGTTTGATTCATGCGTCCTTCACAAAGACAAATCTGCCCGATTCCAGCCTTGCTGAAGCACCCCCAGATCATCACCGATCCTCCACCAAATTTCACAGTGGGTGCGAGAGACTGTGGCTTGGTGGAGTCTAACCATTAGACGACCAGGTGTTGGACTCATCAGAGAAGATGACCTTACTCCAGTCCTCTACAGTCCAGTCCTTATGGTCTCTTGCAAACCTCAGCCTGGCTCTTCTTTGCTTCTCATTGATGAAGGGCTTTTTTCTAGCATTGCACGACTTCAGCCCTGCCCCTAGGAGCCTGTTTCGAACCGTCCTCGCCGTGCACTTCACCCCAGCTGCCTTTTGCCATTCTTTTTGTAGGTCACTTGATGTCATCCTACGGTTGTTGAGGGACATTCGAATGAGTTGGCGGTCAATCCGGTCAGTGGAGAGTCGTTTTCGCCCTCTGCCGGTCTGTAGCTTTGTTGTCCCCAATGTCTGCTGCTTGACCTTGTTCTTATGAACCGCCGTCTTTGAAATTTTAAGGATGGAAACAACCCGACTCACTGTATCCCTCTGCCAGTAAAGCCAGAATTTAACCCTTCTTTTCCTCACTCAAAACTTTCCTTTTTCCTTTTCCTGGTCCCACTGCAAGAGGATAGTGATGACCACAGAAGTGTTTTTTTATACTTTTCCTTATTAAATAAGATTTGGTTCAGGTGATCACCTGATCAGCATGAGGTGTGCCTGTGTTGGAATTCAACATTGGACTGGAATGGCTTCCGTAACCCTCCAATAAGCTCCACAGCACAGAGGCACAGCACAATGGTAATAACGCACATTATTACCATTATAATAATGATAATAATAATAATAATAATATTATTATTATTATATTGTTGTCTTAATGCAGCCCAGGTTATGAGAATAAAGTTGAACTATTTGGAAAAAAGTAACAAGAACAGCTTCAACTTATTTTCAAATTATGACTTTATTCTCTCAAAAATCATTTTTTATTCATTTTTTTCATTATTACAACGTTTGTCCCAAAAATGTTACGACTGTTTTCTCCTAAAAGTTCCAGAAGACTTTTCACAACTTTCTGTTCAAAATATTCAGACAGCATTGAACTCTGCAGCCTGCAGGGGGCGCTGACGTCAGGTCACGCTCAGCGACCGCCCGCTGACGTCAGGTCACGCTCAGCGACCGCCCGCCGACGTCAGGTCACGCTCAGCGACCGCTCTGACGTCAGGTCACGCTCAGCGACCGCCCGCTGACATCAGGTCACGCTCAGCGACCGCCTGCCGGCGACTTCAGGTCACGCTCAGCGACCGCTCTGACGTCAGGTCACGCTGACATCAGGTCACGCTCAGCGACCGCCCGCTGACATCAGGTCACGCTCAGCGACCGCTCTGACGTCAGGTCACGCTCAGCGACCGCCTGCTGACAGAACAAAGACTGTGATCATCTGTCAATCACAGGCTGGGGGCGGGGTTTACTCTGTGAGGACTAATCTGTAAACAGCTTTAACTGTTTTCAAGGAAACCAGCTTCCTGACAGACAGGAAACACACACACACACACACACACACTCAGAAACACACTCACACACACACACACTCTCTCTCTGTGTGTCTGTGTGTGTGTGTGTGTGTGTGTGTGTGTCCTACTTTCTGCTCTTTGTTTGACGGCGTCATTGAAAAGACACAAAGACACAAAGACAATATCTTCATATGCGTCTGTGAACATGAGAGAAGTGAAGCGATATTAATAGAAAACTGGACTTAATATTGTGACTAATAGAGAGAAATATTAAACAATACAACAAAGAAAAACACATTTATACGAATAAACTAGTCTAAATAATTCACAGATAAACATAAAAAGAAGAAAATGAAGGAATCAATGAAATAAATGTAAGATCTTAACATTATCCTGAATGTTGCTTATAACAACAGAACATGTGAATTTATTACATGCGGAACATTTCACATGTTTTCAATTCACATGACATCGGATATATTTCATGTCAAACACAAAATGTGAAAACTTCCACATGTACTTCAGTTCGGGACAGAAATAATACTTCATGTGATGAACTGATATTTCACAATAATGAAGCTTCTCGTCTCTTATAACACAAAGTACATGTGAAACTCATGTTACACATGAAATGTCACATGTGAATTTATCACATGTAAAATGTCTCACATGATTTGTTCACATTCTTAAGGGATGATAGTCGGATATCGATTTTTGACACTTAATGTGAAAAACGAAAAATATTAATTGTTACATGTGTGAAATATTATTATTACTATTTTTCACATGTGAAGTTAGATGTTAAACATTTCACATGATTGAGTAGCAATTAAATATTTGACGTGATGAAAACAAAGTGTGTGAAAGTCGTTCTTATAGAATAATAAAGTTTGGTGCAACAGGAAAAATGATCATTATTTGACCGCACAGACTGAGAACAGGATACTCCAGATACAGAGGGCTAAACTGGGTCCAACAGGGTCAATCAGGACTGTTCTGGGTCCAACAGGGTCAATCAGGACTGTTCTGGGTCCAACAGGGCCAATCAGGACTGTTCTGGGTCCAACAGGGTCAAAGACAACTAAACTCCTATAAAATGAGCTGAATGAATTGTATTCGTGTTAATGTTGGATTTTATTTTGATGCCAGCTGTGGTGCCTTTGCAGCCTTTCTGCCAACAGTTTGTTGACATGTCTGTAGTTCTTTTCATCGAGTGGAAATCGTCGCTGTCAGAGATTCCTCATGTCTCTGACTCCGAATTACAAGTCGGAGGCTGACGAGAACGTTTTTCCCCACTCAGCAGCTCGTAGTTAAAGGTTTGAACGATATGACGTGAACGCAGCATTAATGAGGTTCCAATTACGTGCCAAACAGGGTCAAAGATAGCTAGACTGGTTCCAAACAGGATTAAACAGATCCTCAAAGAGGTCTGAATGGACCAAAGAGCCATTCTCCAGTTCATAAAGGGTTCATAACAGGGCCAAAGAGCGCTAATGTGGTTCCTCTACAGAATCTATCAGGGAGAAAAGGGGCCAAATCGGTCTGATTATTACAATAAAGAGTCGTCACGGCCAGAAAGGGTTAAACTGTGGTTCCCAAACAAGACCGACTTTAGAGAGTGCTGAGAAATGGCTTATTGAGAAACCAAAAATGTCCACTAATACTATTCTAATTTATCCTGACCATGACTGGATTGAACCTTTACCACAATTTAGTATGTTTTTAACGGCTGTACGGTTTGTATTATTTGTATTATTCTGGGATGCCTGACAACATCAGACTGAGGGACTGCCGATGAAAACTAGCCTTTCAACTCGGCTGCATTTACATTTGTTGGAATGTTGATTAATGTACATCGTCCCTTTTCAAATAAATAAAAAGAGCCAATCAGAGCTGAAGAGGACCTGTGTGGTTTCACCTGTCTGTCTGTCCAGGTAGCCCAGCGCTGAGGTGAGGCAGCTTGTGATTGGTGGTTGCCATGGCACCCAGGCCATCGTCAGGGGAGCTGTGGGGGCTCCACCTGATGCCCCCCCGCATCCAGGTGGACTGCTGCCTACCCAACGGTACCACTTTGTTCTGTTCGTTTGTGTTGTGTCCTGTTGTGTTATGTTCTGGCCCGTTCTGTTGTGTTCTGGCCCATTCTCTTCTGGTTGTAATGGATGTCATGCAAAGGAGTAGGGAACAGAAAAGGATAGGACCCAAATGCAGACGAGAGGCAGAGCGGATGTAATACACAAATTTATTATGGGAAAGGCTTACGGGGTGGGTGGAGGGGGTCTGGAGGAGGGATTCGAGGCCAAGCGGAAGATCTCAGGCCGACGGCCCGGGGGCTGGACAGGTGAGCAGAACAACTCATGAGGTCCCCGACGGAGGCGAAACCCCTCTGGAGGCCGGACTAAAGACTGGTGATGAATACCAAAACCTTCTGGAAGTCTGGCGGAATGCCGGCGGCACAGGCCGAAGGTCACTGGAGGCCGGCGGCGTGGCCAGAGAACATGAGCCAGGCCCGGTGACAAGTCAGCAGGACAGGAAGCCAGCACCGGGGAGACTGGTAGAAGAGCCAGCAGAACCAGTGATGCCAGGGAACCCAGAGCCTGCCGCTCCGGTAGAACAGGAGGGTGCTGCTGGGGCGGTTGCGATCCAGCAGAGAGTTCAGGGGGCTGCTGCAGTGCAGGAACCGGTGTCAGCCAGGCTGCCGACCGGGGACCAGGCAGCACTGCTGACGGCTCTGGGGCGCTGGGCAGCGGTGAAGAACCACATCAGCGGGAGCCATGCTTCCTCCCAGGGGACAGGACAGGAACAGGCTGAGGTGCAGGTGGATGACTAGCAGACAGAGATTCAGGCTGGCTGCTGGCAGACCGGCGTGCAGGCTGGGAACTAGCAGGCCAAGGTGCAGACAGGGGACTAGCCGGGTGGCTAGCAGGCAGGGAAACTGTCTGGAGACTTTGCAAGAGATGGCCAATGACTGCTAAATTCTCTGCCAAAATAGGAAAGTGCAAGGGCCTACACAAAATTGTTCTCTCCATTAATGAATAAACAAAAAGTCTGCCCTGAATGTCCACAGAGCCTTTAATAGATTAACCAAGTGTCTCAATGCTGGCGGTCACCTCCCTAAACTCCTCCGCAAGAGATTTAAAGTCTACTGAGTCCATGCTTGGTCAGTTCATTCTGTAGTACTGGATGCCATGCAAGGGAGCAGGGAACACAAGGAATAGGATCCAAATGCAGACGAGAGGCAGAGCGGATGTAATACATTAATTTATTATGGGAAAGGTTTACATGGATAGTCAGGCAGGCAGAGGTCCAAATCGTGAAGGCAGTCCAAGACAAGCAAACAAATAAGACAAGGAGCAGGCAATAAACAAAATCCAGGCAAGGTCCAAACAAATGCAGAAATAAATTGAAGAGACTCAGGAGAAGCACAGGAAACAAGGCTCGGACACCTGACGGGTAGACCACATACCACCGCTGATGCAAATGATCATGGCAACAAACTGACACTGAACAAAGGAAAAGACCCGGACTAAATACACTAAGATAGGGGAGACAACAAGACACAGGTGCAATTAATCAAGGCAGGGCCAACAATCTAAACTGGAGGGAAAGCAAACAAAGACAGGAAGTAAAACCACAAGACACACGAGGAGAGGAGAACACTTCAAAATAAAACAGGAAACAGGACAAAACCCCAAAACTATGACTGTTGTGTCCTGTTGTGTCCTGTTCTGTTGTTTTCTGTCCCGTTCTGTTGTTTTCTGTCCTGTTCTGTTGTTTTCTGTCCCGTTCTGTTGTTTTCTGTCCTATTCTGTCCTGTTCTGTTGTGTTTTGGTTTGACCTCTGACCGTGTTTCCATGTGTTTCAGGGATGATGGTGAGTCTGGAGTGTCTCAGAGAAACTCCTCTCATCAGCATCAAGCAGCAGCTCTTCACCGAGGCCAGGAAGTACCCGCTGTACCACCTGCTGCAGGTACATCACTGACCTTTGACCCTGCCTCTTATTATTACTGGTAGTAACAGTGGTAAAACTCTCTGATTGGCCAGGAGGAGTCCTGCTACATCTTTGTGGGCGTGACCCAGGAGGCGGAGAGGGAGGAGTTTTACGATGAGATGAGGCGGCTGTGCGACCTCCGACTGTTTCACCCAATCCTGAAGGTCATCGAGCCGCTGGGCAACCGGGAGGAGAAGATCCTGAACCGAGAGATAGGTAACACACACCTCACCGAACTGCACAGTCATTGGACGTTCAACAAACGTGTCATCACCCATCATCAGCCAATACTCTGTCACCAAACATCTTGTCATACAGTGTTTGTCGGCTAAAAACTGCTTCACTAATGTCACTCACCAAACACATCCAAACAATTAAGGTGACAAAGAGGCACCAATGACGCGGTGAAGCGTCCACCAATCATCTGATTTAGTTTCACCGGTCACGCTCTCTTCCGTCTAAAGGCTAACTGGCTCCAATACAAGGCCAAACTGTGTTGAACTGGTTCTAAGCCAAAGTGTGGTTCTAACAGAGCACTTGAGAGGACAAAGCTGGTGCAGTGCTGTGCCAAACAGGGCCAGTGTGTTCCAGTTCAAATACGACTAACATGACCAAAGATTATGAACAAGCACATGTGAAATGCAAACTCATGTGAAAATGATAATTTCACATGTGAACAGAAACATTTCACGTCAATTTCACATTTGGAAATGACGTGTTTATAATTCACATGCGATAAAAGACAAGATGGACATCTGTAAAAGATGATGTCACATGTCAACTGAAACGTGTGATGTTTTAATTTCACATGTGATAAAAGACGTTTTGAATGCAAACTTTTACATGTGAAAATGAACATTTCCTGTGTGAATGGACACATCTCTCAGGTCATTTTGTTTTCACATGTAAACTCAAGTTTCACAGATAAAAACACCCGCAGTTTGTGCTTTTCCTCATGTATAAAATGAGACATTTCACGTGATTTTGCATGTGACTTGGTATACACATAAAATAATGAGTTCTGATATGAAAAGTTTCTCTTCATAGACATGTTGCTGCCAAAGGCTTAGGCTGTGTTACCGGCGACAAACCATCCAGCTACCAGTCATTTTCAATGGAAGCAGCAACATGACGCCACCTCAGCCACCTGAGCTGGCCTCAACCTTTTTCAGCGCTCCAATGCCTCGGTGAAGCGTCCACCAATCATCTGATGTTGTTTCACCGTTCCCACTGTCTCTTCCGTCTAAAGAAATACGTATTCTTGCTTTTAGCCAGTTCCCAGTCCTATTTAATCCACCCTTTTTACCGCAACATTAGCAAAGATAAATGCACCTTGGCAGAGGTTGGTTACGGGAGCACCAGGTATGTAACGTGCATTTTTAAACACACAATGGCTAGCTGTGGTACTGTGTTATTTAGCTAAGTTAGCTGACGCTATGCTACGTCAACGAGCGACTGAGCAACACTTTAAAGGCGACACAGCGACATTGCAGCTGGCCGCGCTCCGCCGTTTTGTAGCTTTGGCGCTGGCAGTCTGAGCAATGAGGCTCGCGCCTCCCGCCAAAACACACTCCCGCTTTCCCATGCTGCCTTCGTAACCTCATGGAAATACTACAATTACCGATTCTAATCACAGACTGTCTAAAACATTCAATCCAATAAACTCATTTGTTACTATAAAACGTGAGATGCCCCATTTATAGACTGTAAATAATGTATATGTCCGTTTCAGGGTAGGTTTATTTTTGTAATACCGTCACGTTTACATATTCCGTAGTTATTATTTGATCGACCAGAAATATACTTTATGAAGTGTATTATCTACTGTACGTAAACGTTTGACAAGCTTTGATGAATACGGATCTTGCCCGTTGCACTTGGAAGCACCATCACTTTGACAGTTGGAAGTGGATCAACAGCAACAAATGGACCAGGATGTGTTGGTTTATTGGTTTTATTGGGTCAACGACAACGAAGTTAGCATATCAAAAGAACATTTATTGTGTAATAAGAAAATGCAGAACGACCACGACACTGTCGGTCTGACGGAGCACAGCTCTGTCGGTAATCCGCCGAGGGAGAACGGAGAAGAGACCCAGCCAGTGTGCCGTCACTGTCAGTAAGTGGTGAGTAAAGCTAGCTTATTCCAGCTAGCTAAATGCTAATAGTTGTAACGTTAAGTCGTATGCTTACGGAAGAGGATTAGGGCGCATGTGAAACATTTGTTTGAGTTCTGACTTTCACACGTGGCCCTAATCCTCCGTATGCTTTTATTAGGACATAACTTGGTTGTTTTTTATTTGCCATGTTTGCTTATTTGATGAAAAGCCTTCCTAGCTAACAGTTAGCTACATAGGCTCGTCTGTAAACTCCGTACGTTGATGTTACTCTGTGATTCGCATGTCATTACCTAAATAACCTGAGAAGGAAATTCAAAAGGCATTTTTAATTGTTATCCAGCAGCAGGTCGCATCTTCACCATACCAAAGGTATGCTCGTGATCTCACAGAGGTTTAATGTCTGAATGATAAAGTATATATAAGCACAGTGTCTGTGTCGCCCGCCATAGCTAACGTTAGCTAATGTTAGCGCAGTGTAGAAGAGGAGCAGAGCAGCACACAGCCTGAAGAAATAATAGATTTAAACGTTGGTTAAACAATGGCCTTTATCCTGGCCCCAGTCTTGACAGTTCTCCTAGCCCAGCTCCTGGCACTGGTCCTTGTCTTAAAATTCACTTAAAAATGGCTCATGTTTTTAAACAACAATAAAAAGCATTGTGGACACTGCAAGACCTCATCTTTTTGCTCCCATAGTGAATCTAGACTGGACCCGGAGCCCTCGTTGAAAATGTAAATAGTACAATGCAAAGTCTAAAAGTAGTGATGTCCAGAGCTGATGTCAAAGATCCGCCCTGATCAACAGTTTTCTTTTTACTGATTCTCACTGAATACATCACAGCTGATTGAGTCCTGAATTATATCTCATATGCTTTCCCCCTTTCTCTGTAGAAACTGCAGTCTCAGCTCTGTGTAATGGAAACCTGAAGCTGTAAGTCAAAGCCTATGCTGTAGGTTTATACAGCCACACATGTATAAACCCAGTTTAAGGATTCATGTTGATCAGGGATGTATCAAGCTGTTTTGGCCTCCAGCGTGGATCACTGGTGAGATCTGCAGAGACGTTGGGGAGCTTCCTCAGCGTGCTGGACGTGTCTGCAGGTTTGGCTGAGGTGGACTGCGGTGGAAAGGCCTTCTCGCCTTCTTTTTCCAGTCCCTGCGAGGAAGAGCAGCACCGGATGTCCTCATCATCCACTGTGGCGGCAACGACATCGGGAGGTCAGCAGCGTCAAGCTGGTCAACATGATGGAGGAGCTGCACCATCTTCACCTGCAGCACCATCATGTTTCTGTCTGTGACCCGAAAGGTGCTGGTGGAAGGCAACAGTGTTACAGCTACATTGGTTCGTAGCTTAAATGGTGTTATGATTGAGCACCCTCACAGTAGACATGACAGTCCTGGGCTATTTGTGAAAGATGGAGTTCATTTCCCGCCTTGTGGAAATGCTATGTTTTTAAGTCCAGTAGCTAATTGCCTTAAAGACCACCTCCAAACACAGTGAACTGCTTACAGTTGGCAGTGTCACTGCTTTTGAATTTGGACCCATTTTGTTTCAGAATCAGAAATCCTTTATTGATCCCAGAGGGGAAACTCTTTGTTACAGCAGCTCACTGTCACGTCAGTGCACACAGGAACAGAAGTACTAAGCAAAATATATAATACACTATAATACAGGTCAGATAAATTAAGTACCAAGTGGGTATAAGTATAACATAAGTGTGAAGTACAAAGTGGGTTTACCAGTTGATGATAAATATGTACGGTATAATACAATGTAATAATATAAGTAATAAGTAATAGTGCATGAACTGTCAAGTTAAGTGTAGCTTATTAAGATTATTATGAGATGGTGGTTATTGCACAGCAGTAATAGAAGTATGAATAAATATCAATAAATTAAACAGAAAACATATATATTTATGTATATTGCACAGCAGTATTAAACACAGAATATTGCACAATTATTTCAAGTATTGTAGAGATGTTAATGATCAATGTCCAGTTTAGTGACTTGGGTTAATGTAGACTGACACCTAGACATAGCCCTGACCGTCATGGCTAATGATAAGTTTATTGTTTATGTTCCTTATGGTTGTTAAAAAATAACACCTGTAGCCATAACACTGTTACCACATCCCCCCCCCGTGGACTCTGCAGCTCTCCGGGCGTAGCTGTTACCGCTGGCACAGGCCCAGTCTGTTGATCTGATTTTAATAAATGTGTTTTCTTTTACATTTATAGTTTTAAATATTGTCCACCTTTTTGTGTTTAATGTCCTTTTTATTTAAAAAAAATCCCATTTGAATAAATTCTATTAATATTTGCACTTTTGTCTTTACTACTGACTGAAAATGTTAGATTTCACCTTTTAATCGGACTTATCTGCACGCTGAGACGTTATGACGCTAGGAGGCATCATTTATCTGCAATGTTGCAAACTCTGGAAGGTCTTCCTCAGGAAACTACACCGGTACTGTGAGGCTCACATAGTGAGGCAAACAGACACAATCAGCTGATCAAGTAGGTCGATCAGCCATGTGGGACAGTATGTATACAGTACTGGCCTCAGTACCGGTGCAGTACTGGCCTCAGTACTGGTGCAGTACCCACAAGACCTCCTCAGATCGCAAATGAATGACGCCTCCTCGGGCGATTCACAGCTCTTCAGTGTGCAGATAATTGTTTTCACGAGTTTCTCAGTGAATGTTCCACGTTTGTCTTAAAGAAATGTCCAAACAAAACCAGCACATAACATTATCTTCTCATTGTTTTACTTTCTGCTGAGATCTATGCAAAATGTTAACCTATAAATACCATCTTAATATTTTCATTTATAACTATTAACTATTGTTAAAAGTTTAGATCACCACTATATTTCCAGTTAACATAGGAAACTGATGAATGACAGCGATTAAGAATGTGCTTTTACACAGTTTAACTAAGTAAAATCATATCTTCCATTCAATGAAACATCAATATTAAAGGTTGCAAATTTACAAGTTGTTTTCTATGACTTGGAACTACAGAAGCACTCAGTCCACTCGCAGTTGTTTTTACAGAGTGGAGGTTTGTCCCTCACACACAGTCTTTGGTACAGACAGAGCTCACAGACCCACAGCTGCCCAGTTTGACCTGTTGTCAGTTACTCACTGAAGTAACGTGCAGATTGTTGAGCCACTAAAATAAACTAAAACTTGCAAAGGAGTTGTTTTTGTGTTGTAATGCATACAAGTGGAACACGTATTTATAGCAAACATCAATTTCATTATTTCACATGTGATTTTTCATACATTTGCCAGACCGTGATATTGATATAATGATAATGATTAAAGCCAAATTGCCCAGCCAGAAGATTTTTTTCCTTTCCAAGTATCCACGAGGATGTTTGTTTGTGTTCAGCTCAAACTCAACCTGCCGATTTTAACAGGACAGAGCGGGAGGAAGGCGTCTTGGCTGTTTTAATGAGTACAGGGGGGCGAACTACTCAGAAAAGCAGGACCACCAGCACAGAACAGGCGAAGTGCAGGTTGTGACATGAGTGACCGCTAAGCTGTGGTAGTGTGTGCTGATGCTTAATCCTGCTTGGATCTTCTTCCTCTGAGACATAAAAACTATTAAAACTCATCAGCGAGCTGCTCTGTTGCACTGGGTGACATGTTCCTTCATCACCATGAACACACACGCTGTAGTTTATTCTGACTCCGCCCCACACACACCGTCCTGCTGCCCCAAACACTCACTACAGCACCACATGTGGATTCATCCGCCGCTGGAAATAGTCCTCCGAATGCATCACATGTGAAACGTTAGAAAACCACGTGCTTATTGTATGTGAATAATTCACATGGTTTTTTTTGTAATGGGGACCAATGCGGTTCCATCCAGGGCCAAGAAGACCTAGTTAGGTTCCAGTTTAGGCCCAAAGAGGGCCAGAGATATCTGAACTGGTTCTGAGGCTGAGTTAGGGTTGGGGGCCATGCTGGGCTTCTTTGGCACCTACAGGACCAAAGTACAGTGCTCTTGTTCCAGTAGAGGTCTAAACAGGGTCAAAGAGGGCTACAAGACACTACACAACAACAAAAATGTCAACAGTTGTCTGGGCAGCTATTGGTCCGTCATCAAACAACTCCAATGACCTTACCAATAATGACCTCATCTCTCACCGACTCCCCCCTACCCCCTCCCTCAGACTAAAACCGTCCCTGTGTGCAGGATTTGCCATCGGGATGCCGGTCTGTGAGTTTGAGATGATGAAGGACCCAGAAGTTCAGGACTTCCGCCGCTCCATACTGAGCGTGTGCAGAGAGGCCATGGAGGCGAGGGTGGGGAGGGCCCCACAGCCAGGCGCTCTACGTTTACCCCCCCAACGTGGAATCCAGCCCCCAACTCCCACAGCACATCTACAGCAAGCTGGACAAAGGTACTCGCCCTGTTTGACCCGCGGGGGGACTGACTTCATGGTCTCAGAACGGGTTTCCTGCTCTGACAGACAGAATCATAGGCGGGTTATTACTCAAAGGGCCCCAGGTACAAAATCATGTAGAAGACACCCCCCCCCACCAGAAAATAACCAAACATGCTCAGCATGAAAAGACTCTGTACAGGATCAGTAAGAAAACACGATCATCCTTACCTTTGACTCTCCAATAAGAGCTGGTCACTTCAAGCAAACAGGCCGACATGAGGAAACTCTGGGAATCTGTGGGGATCATCCAACTGAAGTAAGATAATGCTGTACCTGTCTGTCTCTCTCTACCTGTCTCTCTGCAGGGAGGTTGATCGTGACCATCTGGGTGATCGTGTCTCCGTCAAACTCCAAACAGAAATACACCCTGAAGGTGAAGCTGGATGTGTGTTGGTTTGTGTTTCATGCTGTAAGATAACAGGATGTGGGAGCTGGCTGAAACCCTTTCCACGTGGACATTAACCAGTTAATGTTCTGGTGATTCTGTGGACCTGCTGGAGTCTCTGCAGCTCTCGTACTGAGGACGACTTGCTAAATTAGGAATTTGTGCTCTCAAAGTCCAGCTCACATGGAATGGATTAATACGTGAATGTAGAACAAACGTACAGCATCAACACTTGGCATCTAGTCTCTGACACGGTAGCTAACCACACGGGAGTGCCAAGCTCAGCACAGCAGGGAGTGGGGAGTGATGATAACAACTCCCCCCGCAGACATTCACACTCAGTTTATGCAGTGATTGGTCAATCGTGTGAAGGTGAGAAAGTGGGCAGGCCTTGCTGAAGGGAACCTCAGTGGTGGTTATGAAGCAGAGGAAAGAGCGGCTTCCAGCCCCACTCAGATTTATCCCAGTTGTCTGTTTGTTTTGTGAGTGTAGTGTGGACTCGAGCTGACTGCTGTGAACACACCCAGTGTTAGTAGCAGGATAGCAGCTGTATTTTGCATTGAGGTAGCTACAAATACAGGAGCCCAAAGATCCCCAGGGGCCCCTCCAGCTCCCAGTTCACCATGTGGCATTTGGTTGGATGTAATTTGATTAATTGCACATTATTTTAGAAATATGGACCACAAAACTACATTATCAGCTGAAGGTGTGGACGGACATCAGGACTGTATCTCCGATGATGAATCTGATTTGGGTATGAAAACTCAAGGGACCAGGTTTGTCCCGGTCTGTTCCAGTCTGGGTCAGGTCAGGGTCCGAAATTAACACCCACCAAGCGCCAAATGCGGGTAGATTTTCCATTTGGTGAGTAAATCTTGGAAGGCTCACACTGGCGGGTAAATATTTGTACCAAAATAGTCATGTAATGACAAACTATGCTGAGAATCTCTACTGTGTTTTGGTGTCATTTACTTCTGTCCTCTGTTGTCTGTGTCAGTGTTTGACGCACACACACACACACACACACACACACACTCACCATATGTGTTATTACGCGCATTTAAACAGTGCCGCCAAACTGACCAGCTCGAGCGCTCTTAGTTTCGTGGCACTATTTACCATACGGGACATCAGATGCTCCAATAAACTATCACTTGCCGCCAGTCTGCTGCTGCAACCCGGTATTACGCCAAAGCGTGTAATACACACGGCAGTCCACCGTGGCAGCGTCACGTTTTCAACACTTTCTCATTTCGCGGTCAAGTTAGCAATAATAAATATGTGACATCTGGTCAGGTATGATGTTCTGTTATGTGTGTTTGTGTACAGGTGAGTCATGACAGTTTACCTGAGCAGCTGATAGCAGAGTCCATCAGGAAGAAAAGCCGATCAATGCACCTCTCTCCTCAACAGCTCCGCCTCTGTGTCCAGGAGTACCAGGGACAGTACATCCTGAAGGTACACCTGTCTGTCTGACTCACCTGTCTGTCTGTGTCCAGGAGTACCAGGGAAAGTACATCCTGAAGGTACACCTGTCTGTCTGACTCCCCTGTCTGTCTGTCTGTCTGTCTGTGTCCAGGAGTACCAGGGACAGTACATCCTGAAGGTACACCTGTCTGTCTGACTCACCTGTCTGACTCACCTGTCTGTCTGTGTCCTCAGGAGTACTAGGGACAGTACATCCTGAAGGTACACCTGTCTGTCTATCTCACCTGTCTGTCTGTGTCCAGGAGTACCAGGGACAGTACATCCTGAAGGTTCACCTGTCTGTCTGACTCACCTGTCTGTCTGTCTGTCTGTCTGTCTGTCTGTGTCCAGGAGTACCAGGGACAATACATCCTGAAGGTACACCTGTCTGTCTGACTCACCTGTCTGTCTGTCTGTGTCCTCAGGAGTACCAGGGACAGTACATCCTGAAGGTACACCTGTCTGTCTGACTCACCTATCTGTCTGTCTGTCTATCTCACCTGTCTGTCTGTGTCCAGGAGTACCAGGGAAAGTACATCCTGAAGAAGGTTCACCTATCTGTCTGACTCACCTGTCTGTCTGTGTCCAGGAGTACCAGGGACAGTTCATCCTGAAGGTTCACCTGTCTGTCTGACTCACCTGTCTGTCTGTCTGTGTCCTCAGGTGTGTGGCTGTGATGAGTACCTGTTGGAGAAGTATCCTCTCAGTCAGTACAAGGTAACAAGTTCACTCTGAAAACAAAACCCTTCATCGACAAATTCTTCAGTACTACCTGCTCACTGTCTCTACTTGTCACCCACCACCTGTCTCGCTCCCACCTGTCTCTCCCTCCACCCGTCTCTCTGCAGTATATCCGCTCCTGTATCATAGTGGGTCGTCTTCCTCACCTGATGCTGGTCTCCAAAGACAGTCTCTACTCTCAGCTACCTGCCTCTGGCTTTGTCACGCCTTCATACAGGTACAACAGCCAATCAGCATCTCTGACACACGAGTCACAGCCAATCAGGAGCTGGTTCAGGTGCACTGTAGCCAGGTAAAGGATGTTTGTTGTTTGTGTTTCAGTCGTCGGACTCCTCAGCCGTCTCCCTGTCCAGGAGGAAGTGACGGTTCTCCTCCTCGCTCTCTGTGGGCCTTCAACACGCTGCTGAGGGTCCGACTGCTCTGTGCCACCTACGTCAACGTCAACATCAGAGACATCGACAAGGTTCGTCTCCTCCTCAGTCTCTTCTTGTGTTCTCATGTTGCTATGAAACATCATCAGTCGCAGTTTGAGGACTGTTCATATTCAAAGTCCCCGTGGGGACAAAGTGGTCCAGATGACCAGAAGTGGTCCTGCTCCGACGGTTTATCGAGGATACTTTGGCAACTGTTAGAGTGTCTTTAAATTACGTTTTGATATCTTTCCAGGTGAGAGAATAACCTTTTAGATTTGAAATATGTCGCCCATTCATCAAAATAATGTCTGATTAACTCTGATGATGTGGGAGATGTGAGGAGCAGCTAGCAGGGTGAGACTGGCCGGTCAGCTGGGGACGGTTGTGAGACAACAGAAACAGACATGTTACAGCTCCCCACCCTACAGAGGAGCGAGACACCCAGACGAGGATGTCGTTTGTCTTTGTATTTTTTTTAGTTCATTTATTTATTGGATTATTTAACAGGGACAGTCCACATTAATAAACATTGTTTTAAATGTGCAGAGTTAACCCGAAGCTGTTCTTCATCTGGACAGATGTGACAGAGTCTCTAACAGTTGCGTCTGATTTCTCAGGTCGCTCATACTGTGAGCACAGGAATACAGGAACAGCCACTGCATTCATCTCAGCCACAAAGAGGGAAGGGTCATGATGACCTCCTTAAAGAGGAGGTCCGTCAGCTCAGTCACATACTCTGAAACACAGGACAGAGCACATAACGTAGCAAATAGTTTGAGTCATTCATATGGTCTCAACTGATGACAGACTGCAATAGAAATGTTGTGATACCAACAGACAATTGAGATGAACTAACCAGCAGTACATTTGGTCTTCACCATGGACACAACATGTTCCCCTCTCTTGGTCTTGGGAAATTTTATTTGGAACTGCAGTTCTCCTGCTGCAGTCCTCGCTTGGGTACGGCTAGAATTTTCACTGAAATGCAATGCGGCCAGGTAAAGCCTGAAATGAGAAGGTTTGGTATGGGATTACTCCAAAATAGTTAGGCTTGGGCCACACTGCCTACCGCTGTCTACCGGTGTGTGGCGGCTGTCTCGCTGAGCTGCTGCGGCTCGCACACCTGTGGTGTCCGCACAGACAGCGGTTCCACGACGCACACAAGCTGCTCAGGTAGACAGCGTGGATATCAACAATTTTGTGCTGAGATCCATCATGGAATATAAGCCATACTTTCTGCAGTGGCCTGGACTGTCGGCTCTCATATCACCACCAAGAGATACAGTTTCCGTCTGTTTCAGTCCTCAAGCAGGTCGGTCTGGTGTGATCGCCATTTATGCAGCACTGAAGGCAGAATGCAATTATGCACATGATTTCAATGTGTCATTCTGGTGAAGGTTCTCACATTTATTGCATTGAGCACCTGTAATGTAAAATCAGAAAGTACCTCTCTGTAACAGTGTTCAGAGCATGTACTATATCCCACTGTAGCACTGTGGGATGCACTGGCCCTAGGAACGATTTTAGATTACGTCTTTGTTTTTACAAACCTTGTTAGTCTGGACGAAAGAGGAGCCTGTGTAGTAGACAGCAGCTGATAGGTGCAGATAAGTGGTTGACTCTTCCACTCTGTGGTGTCTGAGCAACTCTGGAGGGTCACAGAAATTAATGTTCCTTTTACAAACGTGGCTACCTTGCAGACTCTTGAGCAGGTGGGGCAGATTGTAAAAAGCTCAAGCAGGCACTCCTCATACACCAAATACTTCACCATGTCCTGCAGCGTCTTGGTTGTTGCTCTGTTGACAAAGAAAATCACAGGCAACAAAAAAGACTTGTTACAAAGTGTATTATTCCGAATTTCTCACCTTCATAGTGAAGTAACAACATGAATGTGGTGTTGCCCACAGCAACACTCCTCGTGGCTATCGTAGCTTGAGAACCTGGAAAATATATATGCAAATAAAGATAGTAATAAGAGTTCTTTAGGTATAGTGTTTATAAGTGTAAGAGAGCTGGAGCTATGTAAATAGAACAGATTTGTTGAAAAAATGTCTGTTCTTCAACCATTAAAGTTTCAAGGTTTCATCCAGGATGCATGACATCTGAAAGTCTAAATGTAACGATAACCTTACTGTCTGTGTTCAATGACTAATGAAAGGGTTTAGGTTCTTACCACAGCAGTACCATCTATGAGTGTGACAGGAGAGTTGTTGAAACTATATTGTGCATACCTAGAATCTGTCTGTTACCATCACAGACATTCACAAAGACAAACTAAGAACCTCTCAACATACCTGTATTCTTTCTGTTGCCTAGTGATCTTGTAGACAGTTGTGTGGCCACAGTCCTTTTCCCCACAAAGCGGTCCGTCTGACATCCAACTTCTCTGGTGACTTTCTGCATGTTGTCACTGGCACTCGGTCTCTCTTGTTGGAAGCGACTGCTTTGTGAACAGTTGTAATTACTTGTCTAATGAGTCAAACATACTGATACACATAAACAAAAGACAACCTGGTAAAACTGGATACCAGTTTTCCAATTACTAATAACCCACCTCCCTTTTCCACTGTGGGGGATAATAACAGCTGAGGAATAGCTTTAGTTTTAAAATGACTAAAACATGTATGCTGCATCCATGTTTATTTACCTGGTGACATCCGGGTCACAGGTCAGACTGGCCACTAGTGGCTGGGATGCTGCGTTCAATGCTCTCGGGATTTTGCAATGCAGAAGAGCATGCTGCCTAATGAAAGTTCAGTTAAAAATCACACAAATGAATGAATTCATCTTTGGAGTCCCAACAGGTGTGATCACCTGTGCTGCTGTCGGTAAGAACTGATTGTACTGTGTCCTCCTGTTTTGTTGAACTTGGTGCACAGACCTGACATCTGTGTCTGACAGAGTCATGGTGTGTTAACATGAGTGTGTAAAGGTTCAAATATGTTTGTAAACCTGTGTGTGTGCGTGCGTGTAGATCTATGTGAGGACGGGTATCTATCATGGTGGAGAGCCACTCTGTGACAACGTCAACACTCAGAGAGTCCCCTGCTCCAACCCCAGGTAACATACACACTTAATATACACACATAATATACACAGTGAGTATACACAGTGAGTATACACAGTGAATACACACACTGAGGATACACAGTGAATACACACACTGAGTATACACAGTGAATACACACACTGAGTATACACAGTGAATATACACACTGAGTATACACACTGAGTATACACAGTGAATACACACACTGAGTATACACACTGAGTATACACACCTTGGCCGTGAGCATCCAATCACGCTGAAATGTTGCTGCCGTAGTGATTGAGGTAAAGAAAAGTCTGTCACTTTATCGTCTGTCTCTCTGTCTCACTCCTTGTCTCTCTAATTCCTGTCTCTGTGACTATTTCTTTTTTACCACCTGTCTCTCTGTCTTACCTGTCTGTCTCTCTCTCCTCGCTACCTGTCTGTCTGTGCTGTCTGTCTGTGTCCAGGTGGAACGAGTGGCTGACCTATGACATCTACCTGGCTGACCTCCCTCGCTCAGCCAGACTCTGCCTGTCTATCTGCTCTGTGAAGGGAAGGAAAGGAGCCAAGGAGGTAGGAAAGGAAGGAGACGAGGACACATAAACACATGAAGGAATCAATGAAAGAATGAACCTGTCTGTCTGTCCACCTGTCTGTCTGTCAGGAGCACTGTCCGCTGGCCTGGGGGAACGTTAACCTGTTTGACTACACGGACATTCTGGTTTCGGGTAAAGTGGCTCTCAGTCTTTGGCCAGTCCCTCACGGCCTCGAGGACCTCCTGAATCCCATCGGAGTCGCTGGTTCAAATCCCAACAAGGTACACAACGCCTCTATCTGCCTGTCTGTCTCTCAACCTGTCTATCACAATGAAGACATCTGATTGATTCAGTTGATTAAATGACTGATTGATCGTCTCGACCTCTGTAGGAGACTCCCTGTGTGGAGCTGGAGTTCTCCTGGTTTAATCAGACTGTCGTGTTTCCTGATGAGCAACAGATAGAAGAGCACGCTAACTGGACCATCAGCAGGGAGCTGGGCTACAACTACTGCCATGGACTGGTAAAATATATATATATATATATATATATATATATATATATATATATATATGTACAGTGGTGTGAAAGTGTTTGCCCCCTTCCTGATTTCTTATTGTTTGGCATGTTTGTCACACCTAAATGTTTCAGATTATCAAACAAATTTAAATATTAGTCAAAGATAACACAAGTAAACACAAAATGCAGTTTTTAAATGAAGGTTGTTATTATTAAGGGAAAACAAAATCCAAGCCTACATGGCCCTGTGTGAAAAAGTGATTGCCCCCCCGTTAAAACATAACTGTGGTTTATCACGCCTGAGTTAAATTTCTCTAGCCACACCCAGGCCTGATTACTGCCACACCTGTTCTCAATCAAGAAGTCACTTGCCTGACAGAGTGAAGTAGACCAAAAGATCTTCAAAAGCTAGTCATCATGCCGAGATCCAAAGAAATTCAGAAACAAATGAAAAAGAAAGTAATTGAGCTCTGTCAGTCTGGAAAAGGTTATAAAGCCATTTCTACAGCTTTGGGACTCCAGCGAACCGCAATGAGAGCCATTATCCACAAATGGCGAAAACATGGAACAGTGGCGAACCTTCCCAGGAGGGGCCTGCCGACCAAAATTACCCCAAGAGCGCAGCGACGACTCATCCAAGAGGTCACAAAAGACCCCACAACAACATCCAAAGAACTGCAGACCTCACTTGCCTCAGTTAAGGTCAGTGTTCCTGACTCCACCATAAGAAAGAGACTGGGCAACAATGGCCTGCATGGCAGAGCTCCAAGACGAAAACCACTGCTGAGCAAAAAGAACATTAAGGCTCGTCTCATTTTTTCCAGAAAACATCTTGATGATCCCCAAGACTTTTGGGAAAATTCTCTGTGGACTGACGAGACAAAAGTTGAACTTTATGGAAGGTGTGTGTCCCATTACATCTGGCGTAAAAGTAACACCGCATTTCAGAAAAAGTAAAACACCAACAGTAAAATACGGTGGTGGTAGTGTGATGGTATAGGGCTCTTTTGCTGCTTCAGGACCTGAAAGACTTGCTGTGATAAATGGAACCATGAATTCTGCTGTCTACCAAAAACCCCTGAAGGAGAACGTCCGGCCATCTGTTCGTGACCTCAAGCTGAAGCAAACTTGGGTTCTGCAGCAGGACAATGATCCAAAGCACACCAGCAAGTCCACCTCTGAATGGCTGAAGAAGAACAAAATGAAGACTTTGGAGTGGCCTAGTCAAAGTCCTGACCTGAATCCTATTGAGATGCTGTGGCGTGACCTTAAATAGGCAGTTCATGCTCGAAAACCCTCCAATGTAGCTGAATTACAACAATTCTGCAAAGATGAGTGGGCCAAAACTCCTCCACAGCGGTGTAAAAGACTCACTGCAAGTTATCGCAAACGCTTGGTTGCAGTTGTTGCTGTTAAGGGTGGAGCAACCAGTTATTAGGTTTAGGGGCAATCACTTTTTCACACAGGGCCATGTAGGTTTGGATTTTGTTTTCCCTTAATAATAACAACCTTCATTTCAAAACTGCATTTTGTGTTTACTTGTGTTATCTTTGACTAATATTTGTTTGATGATCTGAAACATTTAAGTGTGACAAACATGCAAAAAAAAAAAAGAAATCAGGAAGGGGGCAAACACTTTTTCACACCACTGTATATACATACATATACATACATATATATACATACAACTCCTGTCATGGACTGGTAACATGTACACTACCGCTCAAAGGTTTGGAGTCGCCTACCACAAGCTTGATTCAGTGCAGTCAGACGGTTGAGAGGAATAATCTATTTCCGAATGGTCTTTCATGCCTTTATGTTGTAGAAAATCTTCTTTACAAACAGATGTTATTTTGTATGAAGGGTTTGCAAAAAAGTAATGTTTTATACATGGAGAACAAAAGGTTGTACAACGGTTCAACCAGACTGACGACTGAAAGGGCAGAAAGAGACAAAGATCCTCTGAGCAGTTAAAGTCACTGGTGAAAGAAACGGGAAGCTGAGCATTAAAATCTGTGCTGATTTAAACAGGAACAGGTTCCTGTTTCAGTGTCAAAGCCCAATAACAGGCTGGAGTTAACAGGCGTGCTGCTTTAGCAAAGCTATTCTATAAACTTCACAGTAGAAACAGCAGCTGAGTCCAGGTCAGCACTGCTGGAGCTGCATCACAGAACAGCAGCCGAACATACAGAGGACGGACAATCACAGTTTAAACCTGTTCGGTCTGACCATTGAGGAGACTGCAGAGGGCCCAGAGACAAACGGCTCCCAAAATATTTGGAGTTGTGGTTCAATAATGATCCAGGTCACTTTCGCTTTTCTGGACTGGAAAATTATTAAAAATCGAAGAGTATTTGGGGGGAAAATGGTTCCAACATCATTCCCCCGTCACGCAACACTGTGGGGACGTCGACTAAACAGAAATTTTAATCATTTAATTATTCTAAAACTCTGTCAAATGTAAATAATACATTGGGTGTATAACTTTACTGTTTTAAACTGTGTTAAAATGATGCTAAATATTTAAAAAGCCATTATTAAAGGAAAGAAGAAAAACATCAGTATAACAGGTGACTCTAACCTTTGAGTGGTAGTGTATACAACTACTGCCATGGACTGGTAATATAGTACATGAACTTTATAGATATACTTACTATTAACAATACATACATTCCTGTCTCCCTGTCTTTCTCTACTTTGTTTCTCTTCCACCTGTGTCTGTGTCCCTTTCTCCCATCCGCCTCTCTCTTGTCTGTCTCTCTCTCTCCCACCTGTCTCCCTGTCTCTCTCCCACCTGTCTCTCTCTCTCTCCCACCTGTCTCCCTGTCTCTCTCTCCCACCTGTCTCTCTCTCTCTCCCACCTGTCTCTCTGTCTCAGAGCAGTCGTCTGGCCTGTGACAGCAGTGTTTCAGCAGGTGATGCAGAGCAGCTTCGTTCTCTCTGCTCCAGAGATCCTCTCTACGAGCTCTCAGAGCAGGAGAAGGACTTCCTCTGGAGACACAGGTGAGGGGCGGGGCTTAACGTGGAGACATCGAAAAGGGTGGGGGTTAACATGGAGACACAGGTGAGGGGCGAGGCTTCATGTGGAGACACAGATGGAGCGGGGTTAATGTGGAGACATGTGAGGGGCGGGACTAAACGTGGAGATTTAGGTTAGGGGTGGGGCTTAACTTGTAGAGTTTACACAAAGAGATGGAATTTAAAGTGTGAAGGATTTAGTGGCATCTAGCGGTGAAATTGCAGGTTGCAACCATGTGAATCCCGCTCGCCTCACCCTCCCCTTTCAAGCATGTAGGACAAACTACGGTGGACGCGAAACTCGAGAAAAATGTTAAAGGCCCTATCTAGAGCCGGTGTCTGGTTTGTCGGTTTGCCGCTCCCTCTGTAGATATAAAGGGCTTATTCTAACACAACGATTCTTATTTTCAGGTGATTAAACACTAATGAAAACATACTTATAAATATTATATTCCATTTCTGCAAATAGAGGCCCTAAATATTACACACTGCTCCTTTAACACAAATAAGTGATTCTACCTGTCTACACATGTCTCTGTCTTCTTTCATCCTAACCTGTCTACCTGTCTGTTTTATTGTCTGTCTCTTTGTCTTTTTCCTGTCTCTCCATCGACCTGTGTCTACCTGTCTGTCTACCTGTCTCTCTCTCTGCAGACATTACTGTGTAAACATCCCAGAGTCTCTTCCTAAGCTGCTTTTGTCCGTCAAATGGAACTCCAGAGACGAAGTGTCCCAGGTACAAACACACTCGCAGTCAGGATGGTTTCTTCATGTATTTCAATTCAACTCATCAGCCACCTGCCTGTCTCCTCCTCTTCCTCGCCCCCCTCAGATGTACTGTTTGTTGAAGGAGTGGCCTCTGATGGAGCCTGAGTCGGCTCTGGAGTTGTTGGACTGTAACTTTCCTGATCCGATGGTCAGAGAGTTCGCTCTGCGCTGCCTGGTGCAAGGCCTGACAGACGACAAGCTGTCGCAGTACCTGCTGCAGCTCGTACAGGTGCGTTTACACCCTCACCTCCTACTCCACCTGGTTCACCTCCTGGTACAGGTAAGTATCACCTCCTGGTGCAGGTACATTTCACCTCCCAATTCACCTCTTGGTACAGGTTTGATTCACGAATATGCCATGAAATTCAACCATAAAAGAAGCGAGCTCTTTAAACAAAGACGAGGAGTGACATGTGGCTGCAGTTTGACATTGATGAACAGTGTTGGAACAATCTGTGGGTCCAGGTGATCCTCTCCATGACACTGATACTAAACTCCTGCTGTATGCTGATGATCTGGTTCTGTTGTCCAACACAGAAGAGGGTTTACAGCAGACCCTAAACGTCTTTGAACAGTACTGACAGAAGGAACAGTAAAGATTCTGGGGGAATAACCAAAATATAACTTTTAGAAACACCTGATTGGAACAAAATACCTTAAATAAACATGTAGGGGTTGAGATAAATTATCCATTGAGAACTTTGTGTAGTTATAACATTAACATACATGGAGCTTGTGACCTAACTGTATTAGTACAATCAGATTGGATGTATATATTATGAATACAACATATTAACATCGGGTACACAAGATCTATAATGATTTTCTCAAGTGTTCACTATTGATAATTCTGTTCTTATATAACCAGTTTTTATTATTATTATTATTTAAAGAGGCCATATTATGCTCATTTTCAGGTTCATACTTTTATTAGGGTGCAGCACCTCTTTTCTCCGTCTGTCTGAAACGCTCTGTTTTAGCTCCTGTCTCTTTAAGGCCCCCCTCCGAGAAGCCCAGTCTGCTCTGATTGGTCAGCGCCCACAGGCCTAAGCAGGCCAAGGCTGCACTTCTACCTGAATATCACTACAATAACTGCTTCTAAACCAAAAACGTCACCATGACACATGTTAAAGCGGGAATCTGATCCGAAATAGGGGAGAAATTAACAACATCAGCATCAAGTTTAAAGTTTTCCGAGACGTTTTCTCAGCTAAATGCTGCTAATGTTATTTATATCTCTCTGTCACATAATGTTAATAATTATGTTAGTATTTATACCTAAACTCTCTAAACATACACTCTGTTTTACGTTTGTCTTTACAGGTACATTTGTGAGAAGTGAACTACAGAGCCCAGTGAAGTAGAAAGTTTTTGTTGTGAGGAGAAACAGAGGTAACGTGTTAGCATGTGCATGTAGCACAGTATGTGGCCAATGTAAACACTTACAATAATCACTGGGATGTGGGGTGGAAAGTACGATGCGAAACAACAGATGATGTGAAACAATTAGCAAGAAGAAAGGTCTGGCTGTACCCATTATCATTCTGATCTAGGGGGAAAAAGCGTTCTGGCTTGTTTGTATTTCTTTAAACCAATCACAATCATCTTGGGCGGCGCTAAGCTCAGGATGCAGCGATGGTGCCCCTGCAAAACGGTAACAGGCAGATAATGGAAGGGGAGGAGAATCCCAACTGAAATATACCCACAGCCGACTTATGTGAGTCAGACTAGCGAGGAAACAACACCTGTAGACAGCGAGGTAGATTCTCTAGGTTTCAGCGGCCGGTACAGTCACCTAGCTGGAGGTGGTGCTGTGTTACACAGTGACGTAGATAAGTAACGGAAGAAAAGGCTGGACTACAAACATGGCGTTTCAGGAGCAGTGTTTTCTGCAGGAGAGAATAACTCCCTTTGGCGTGGACTTTGGGCTTTGTAACTGCAGACGTTTTACACGGATCAAAAAGCAATATAATGCACTAAAGGAAAGGGGAAAACCCCAAAAGCACAATATGGCCTTTTTAATTTACACAAAATGTCACCAATGTCTTTACAAAGAGTTCGGTCTAGACCTGCTCTATAGGAAAAGTGCAATGAGATAACTTCTGTTATGAATAAGCGCTATATAAATGTGAAAAAAGCAAATTGAAACTGAGAATCTAAATTGTGTGTTTGCAGGTGTTAAAGTATGAGATGTACCTGGACAATCCTCTGGCTCGTTTCCTGATTAAGAAAGCTCTGACCAATCAGAGGATAGGACACTTCTTCTTCTGGCATCTCAAGTGAGAAGCACGAGCTGTGGAATAAAGCTTATCTTTATCTCCTCCATGTTGAGCTCAGTCGTTACTGGATCACTAACAAATAAAGTTTACTAGTTCTAGATAACTTTAATGTAACTTTAATGTTGAGTTCAAACTAACAGAAACGCTGTTCTCAGGTCTGAGATGCACAATAAGACGGTGTCCCGCCGGTTCGGTCTGCTGCTGGAGGCTTTCTGCAGAGCCTGTGGCATGTACCTGAAACACCTGAACAGACAGGTGAGCACTGAAACACCTGAACACATGAACAGACAGGTGAGCACAGGGTCAGTCTGTCTCTGTGCTCTGAGTGTATTTTCTGTCTGAAGTCACTTTAAACATTTCAGACTGAATGACTGTTCATGAATGTGAAGCTGCTGCCATCTAGTGGCTTAATGTGATACTGCAGCCAATAACAGATATGTGTGTGTGTGTGTGTGTGTGTGTGTGTGCAGGTGGAGGCCATGGATAAACTGGTGAATCTGACCGACACACTGAAACAAGAGAAGAAGGACGAAACACAGAAAGTAGGAAAACTCACAAAAAAGAAATTCTTCTCTCTGTTGAATTAAGTGCTTGAGTAAAGATGTCTCTGCGCACTGTGATTGGTTCGTAGTGATGAGTTCCTGTGCTGTGATAGGTTGATAGTGATGTGTTGCTATTGGTTGTCAGACTCAGATGAAGTTCCTGGTTGAACACATGTCTCGTCCAGATTACATGGAGGCTCTTCAGGGATTCGTCTCTCCTCTGAACCCTGTTCACCAGCTGGGAAACCTCAGGTAACACTTCAACTAACTGAACCCTGTTCACCAGCTGGGAAACCTCAGGTAACACTTCAACTAACTAACTAACTGACTAACTGAACCCTGTTCACCAGCTGGGAAACCTCAGGTAACACTTCAACTAACTGAGTAACTGAACCCTGTTCACTGTTTGATAAACCTTGAAGTGAAGTGTCAGTTGAAACTATAAAACAATTCAATTCAAAAAGTGCCATGTATTTTGTGCTGCTGAAACTGTGTAAAGTGAAGTAAAGTAAAAGGAAGTGAAGTCTGTGGAGGATATTTTGGTCATAATTCAAATTAGACAATCAAGTCCAAATAGAAAATTAAGAGATCAAATTTAAAAGATTGTTATTTTAATTCACTAGAATAATCAGGTCATAATTAAACTTAAATTAAACTAAAAGAAAATTGAAAAAGCAAATTTTAAATGTAAAATTATTATTTTGAAAATGTAAAGTGAAAATAAAAAAGTACAATTTAAAATGCAAAAGCTTAAATGGAAATGTTTAAATTGTAAAGATGAAATAAGAAAATGGAAACATCAAATATGAAACTTTAAATGGGAAATGGAAAATCTTAAATTGAAATACTTAAATTAGCTTTAATTAAGCTTAAATAGAAAAAAAATAACATTTGCATTTTAAGTTTCATCTTTTCCATTTGGCTTTTCAAGCTGTATGTAAATGAGGAGGTGTGGCCCAAAGGCTGGGGGAGGGTGTGAAACGGCTCCTTGTGGACAGCAGGGGGCGCTCTGCCTGCTGAGGAGCACTCTGCAGTGAAAACAGAGCAGAGTGAGTAGGGTCAGAGCGTGGGGGGGCGTGGGGGTCGGGCGTGGGGTCGGAGCTGGGGGTGGAGGTCGGAGCGGAGCTGGGGTCGGAGCCTGGGGGGGGCCTGGGGGTCGGGCCTGGGGTCGGAGCCTGGGGTCGGGGCCTGGGGTCGGAGCGTGAGGGTCGGAGCGTGAGGGTCGGAGCCTGGGGGTCGGAGCCTGGGGGTCGGAGCCTGGGGGTCGGAGCCTGGGGGTCGGAGCGTGGGGGTCGGAGCCTGGGGTCGGAGCTTGGGGGTCGGAGGGAGAACTGTTATTTATTTCAACTTGATGAAGCCCCGTCGGTCTGACGGCGAGAGAGCAGCCGACAGCGCAGCAGCTAAGAGGCTAACATTAGCGACTAGCTATATTAGCTGTTGCTCACAACAAACAAACCATAAACAGGGAGCTTCAAGTCTCGTAGGGAACAATAAGCTCTGAGAAACAAATCGTCTTCCTGCTGTATTGTCACGTGCGTCTGCCAGGAGACGCTGGCTAACAGTGAAGACCAGCTGACTGAGCTAACGTAACTTAACCGGTTTACAGACATCTGTATTACCTGTGCAGTAAAGAGTGACAGATTTAACTCCAAGATTTATAGACTACTGCAGGTTGTTCTTCAGTTGTCCCTAATGTGTGAAGGAGTTTTCTACTTCATCGAACTGACCGTTAACATGTTCATGTTTGATGCTAGCATCACCGGCCGTGGTTTCTTGGCTGCCGTCGGCTGATCTTCTGCTAGTCCTGCGGCATTGGGTCCCTACCATAATCTGTCTTCTGTGGAAAGATTAAACAGCCACAGGTAACAGTTTATACTCACCTGAAGTAAGACGAGACAGTTTAACCGTTTCCATGTGACATGTTTCAGTATCTTAATACAAGATTTAGAAAAGCTGCACATTTTGTCGTCAGAGCGTCATCGTAACATCCAGGTATTGAATTCGACCCGAGTACACAGCAACATGAAACGTGGTCATGAGTCACATCCCGTTTATTGGTCACTTTATACACAAGTATAGAGGCGAGTGACTTGGCTGCTGCTCCACAACAGTATCTGTATAACTTGCAGCATTAAAGCAGCGTATGAGGTTAACGAGCTCCACGCCGCTGCACTGACTCGTCTCCTGCCTGCAGACCGATGTTTCACCTGAGCATCGCAGTGAGGGACGACTCGGTGTCACAGCTGTGGATCAGCGGCCGCCGCAGTGTTTCCAGATGTGCTCACTGGTCACAAGCTGGACGTTCGATACCCAGCTGATTCTGTACCCGCTGGTCAACGCACACCACTTGACACTTTATTAAAGTCTTGTATTTTATTTTAGCTTTAGTTTTTCATATTTCGTATGATCTTTAATGACCTTACTGTATTTTGCTTGTTATATCTTGCTGCTCCCTGTTTCCCCGAGGGGATCAATAACGTGCAAACTCATCTCAACCAAGATGAACAGACTTCACATGACTGTACAGTAACAGTTACACCTCTGTGCCGTTTGTACACAAAAACATAACAACATAGCGGAGATACAACTTCTGTTTAACAACCAGCTGGCTCTGCTGTTGCCATGGCTACCCACAGTCAACATCAAACAGGCTGAAACAAAATGTCCGGACTTCCTCCCGTCCTTTGCCAGCAGCCAGTGTGGACTGCAGAGCACGGTGCGGTTCTTCTTCTTCCTGTTTGGAGTCACTGCTCTGCCGAAGTCACTGCGCTCCTCAGCAGGCAGAGCGCCCCCTGCTGTCCACAAGGAGACGTTTCACACCTTCCCCCCAGCCGCTGGGCCGCGCCTCCTCATTTACATACAGCTTTAAAGCCAAACCATTTACCTTTTTGGGATCTGTTGGCTCTCTGTAAATAATATTATAAAGAGTTCGGTCTGGACCTGCTCTGTAGGAAAAGTGCAGTGAGATAACTTCTGTTATGAACTGACGCTATATAAATAAATCTGAATTGAATTACCTTTATTTAAGCTTTTCCATTTCCCAGTTAGAGTTTTATATTTGATGTTTCATCTTTACAGTTTAAGCTTTCAGTTTGAGTATTTCCATTTAAGCTTTTGTATTTTAAATTTCACTGTTTCATTTTTCTTTTTAAGTTTAATTATGGTCTGATTATTCCAGTCGTGTAATAAACTAGTAATCTTTTTAATTTGATCTCTTTTAGTTTTTTATTTGGACTTTTAATTTGAATTCTGATCAAAAATGTCCTCCACAGTAAAGACAGTGAAGTGAATTAAAGTAACGTCAGTGAAGTAAAGCGAAGTGTGTCTTCAGGCTGGAGGAGTGCAGGATCATGTCGTCGGCGAAGCGCCCCCTGTGGTTGAACTGGGAGAACCCTGACATCATGGCTGAGCTGCTCTTCACCAACAACGAGATCATCTTCAAGAACGGAGACGGTAGCTAGCTCAGTGCTAATGACAACACTGGTTTCAATGGAGAATGCTACAGTTGTATGCAAAAGTTTAGGAACCCCTGACAATTTCCATGATTTTCATTTATAAATATTTGGGTGTTTGGATCAGCAATTTCATTTTGATCTATCAAATAACTGAAGGACACAGTAATATTTCAGTAGTGAAATGAGATTTATTAGATTAACAGAAAATGTGCAATATGCATCAAAACGAAATTAGACAGGTGCATAAATTTGGGCACCCTTGTCATTTTGTTGATTTGAATACCTGTAACTACTTAGCACTGATTAATTGGAACACACAATTGGTTTGGTGAGCTCATTAAGCCTTGAACTTCATAGACAGGTGCATCCAATCATGAGAAAAGGTATTTAAGGTGGCCAACTGAAAGTTGTTGTTCTCTTTGACTCTCCTCTGAAGAGTGGCAACATGGGGGCCTCAAAACAACTCTCAAATGACCTGAAAAAAAAGATTGTTCTACATTATGGTTTAGGGGGAGGCTACAAAAAGTTATCGCAGAAATATAAGCTGTCAGTGTCCACTGTGAGGAACATAGTGAGGAAATGGAGGACCACAGGCACAGTTCTTGTTAAGGCCAGAAGTGGCAGGCCACATAAAATATTGAGAGGCAAAGGCGAAGGATGGTGAGAACGGTCAAAAACAGCCCACAGACCACCTCCAAAGACCTACAACATCAACTTGCTGCAGATGGTGTCACTGTGCATCGTTCAACAATTCAGCACACTTTGCACAAGGAGAAGCTGTATGGGAGAGTGATGCGAAAGAAGCCTTTTCTGCACACACGCCACAAGCGGAGTCGCTTGAGGTATGCAAACACACATTTGGACAAGCCAGCTTCATTTTGGAATAAGGTGCTGTGGACTGATGAAACAAAGATTGAGTTATTTGGTCATAACAAGGGGCGTTATGCATGGCGGCAAAAGAACACAACGTTCCAAGAAAAACACTTGCTACCCACAGTAAAATTTGGTGGAGGTCCCATCATGCTGTGGGGTTGTGTGGCCAGTGCCGGTACTGGGAATCTGGTTAAAGTTGAGGGTCGCATGGATTCCACTCAATATCAGCAGATTCTTGAGAATAATGTTGAGGAATCAGTCACAAAGTTGAAGTTACGCCGGGGCTGGATATTTCAACAAGACAACGACCCAAAACACTGCTCGAAATCTCCTCTGGCCTTTCTGCAGAGGAACAAGTACAATGTTCTGGAATGGCCATCCCAGTCCCCAGACCTGAATACCATTGGACATCTGTGGGGTGATTTGAAGCGGGCTGTCCATGCTCGGCAACCATCAAACCTAACTGAACTGGAGATGTTTTGTAAGGAGGAATGGTCCAAAATACATTCATCCAGAATCCAGACGCTCATTACAGGCTATAGGAAGCGTCTAGAGGCTGTTATTTCTACTAAAGGAGGCTCTACTAAATATTGATGGGATTTTTCTGTTGGGGTGCCCAAATTTATGCACCTGTCTAATTTCGTTTTGATGCATATTGCACATTTTCTGTTAATCCAATAAATCTCATTTCACTACTGAAATATTACTGTGTCCTTCAGTTATTTGATAGATCAAAATGAAATTGCTGATTCAAACACCCAAATATTTATAAATGAAAATCATGGAAATTGTCAGGGGTTCCTAAACTTTTGCATACAACTGTAACTGTGCTAAGAGAAGAACTCTGCTGAGGGATTGTGGGTAATGTAGTAACCTGTGTGTGTTGCAGACCTGCGTCAGGACATGCTGACTCTGCAGATCATTAAGATCATGGAGAACATCTGGCAGAACCAGGACCTGGACCTGCGGTGAGAACCTATGACATCATCAGTGACTGTAGCTGTGACATCATCACTCACCTGGCTAACTGTGTGTGTGTGTGTGTGTGTGTGTGTGTGTGTGTGTGTGTGTCAGCATGCTGCCGTATGGCTGCCTGTCCATCGGAGACTGTGTGGGTCTGATCGAGGTGGTGAAGAACAGTTTCACCATCATGCAGATTCAGTGTAAAGGAGGCCTGAAGGGGGCGCTGCAGTTCAACTCCAACACACTGCACCACTGGATCAAAGACAAGAACAGAGGAGAGGCGTCAGTACCTGTCTGTCTGAATACCTGTCTGTCTGAATACCTGTCTGTCTGTCTGACCGTATGTTTGTCAGTCGCATTAAACCATTAATAAAACATAAATTAACGTTTCTAATTCATTCGTTAGACTAACATTTCTTTAAAAGGCTCAAGGACCATTTTTATCACAACGTGTCATTTTGCTGATATGAATGCAGGTAACAGCCGTCAGTTGTGCCCCGCCCCCCCACTTCTGACAGAATACCTGTGGTCTTGCCTGCAGGCAAAGTTGTTGAATAACTTAAGTGAAATTTGCTGATTAAACACGTAAATTCTCTGGTTAAATTTCTATAAATTGAGTGACCACCTGTCTGTCTCTCTGCCTGTTTGCCTGTCTGTCTCTCTGTCTGACTGCCTGTCTGTCTCTCTATCTGACCGTCTGTCTGTCTGACTGTCTCTCTGTCTGACCGCCTGTCTGTCTCTCTGCCTGTCTGCCTGTCTGTCTCTCTGTCTGACTGCCTGTCTGTCTCTCTGCCTGCCTGTATGACTGCCTGTCTGTCTCTCTGTCTGACTGCCTGTCTGTCCCTCTGCCTGTCTGTCTGACCGCCTGTCTGTCTCTCTGCCTGCCTGTATGACTGCCTGTCTGTCTCTCTGTCTGACTGCCTGTCTGTCCCTCTGCCTGTCTGTCTGACCGCCTGTCTGTCTCTCTGCCTGCCTGTTTGACTGCCTGTCTGTCTCTCTGTCTGACTGCCTGGCTGTCTCTCTGCCTGTCTGTCTGACCGCCTGTCTGTCTCTCTGCCTGCCTGTTTGACTGCCTGTCTGTCTCTCTGTCTGACCGCCTGTCTGTCTCTCTGCCTGTCTGTCTGACTGCCTGTCTGTCTGACTGCCTGCCTGTCTGCCTGTCTGTCTGTCTGTCTGTCTGTCTGACTGACTGACTGCCTGTGTGTCTCTCTGCCTGTCTGTCTGTCTGACTGACTGACTGCCTGTGTGTCTCTCTGCCTGTCTGTATGACTGCCTGTGTGTCTCTCTGTCTGTCTGTCTGTCTGACTGACTGACTGCCTGTGTGTCTCTCTGCCTGTCTGTCTGACTGCCTGTCTGTCTCTCTGCCTGCCTGTCTGACTGCCTGTCTGTCTCTCTGTCTCTCTGTCTGTCTGACTGACTGACTGGCTGCCTGTCTGTCTCTCTGCCTGCCTGTTTGACTGCCTGTCTGTCTCGCTGTCTGACTGCCTCTCTGTCTCTCTGCCTGCCTGTCTGTCTGCCTCTCTGTCTTTCTCTCTGCCTGACTGTCTGTCTCTCTGTCTGACCGCCTGTCTGTCTCTCTGCCTCTCTGTCTGACTGCCTGTCTGTCTCTCTGCCTGTCTGCCTGTCTGTCTCTCTGCCTGTCTGTCTCTCTGTCTGACCGCCTGTCTGTCTCTCTGCCTGTCTGTCTGACTGACTGACTGACCGCCTGTCTGTCTCTCTGCCTGCCTGTTTGACCGCCTGTCTGTCTCTCTGCCTGTCTGTCTGACTGCCTGTCTGTCTCTCTGCCTGTCTGTCTGACCGCCTGTCTGTCACTCTATCTGACTGCCTGTCTGTCTCTCTGCCTGTCTGTCTGACCGCCTGTCTGTCTCTCTGCCTGCCTGTTTGACTGCCTGTCTGTCTCTCTGTCTGACCGCCTGTCTGTCTCTCTGCCTGCCTGTTTGACTGCCTGTCTGTCTCTCTATCTGACCGTCTGTCTGTCTGACTGTCTCTCTGTCTGACCGCCTGTCTGTCTCTCTGCCTGTCTGTCTCTCTGTCTGACTGCCTGTCTGTCTCTCTGCCTGCCTGTATGACTGCCTGTCTGTCTCTCTGTCTGACTGCCTGTCTGTCCCTCTGCCTGTCTGTCTGATCGCCTGTCTGTCTCTCTGCCTGCCTGTTTGACTGCCTGGCTGTCTCTCTGCCTGTCTGTCTGACCGCCTGTCTGTCTCTCTGCCTGCCTGTTTGACTGCCTGTCTGTCTCTCTGTCTGACCGCCTGTCTGTCTCTCTTCCTGTCTGTCTGACTGCCTGCCTGTCTGACTGCCTGTCTGCCTGTCTGTCTCTCTGTCTCTCTGTCTGACTGCCTGGCTGTCTCTCTGCCTGTCTGTCTGACCGCCTGTCTGTCTCTCTGCCTGCCTGTCTGCCTGTCTGTCTCTCTGTCTGTCTGTCTGACTGACTGACTGCCTGTGTGTCTCTCTGCCTGTCTGTATGACTGCCTGTGTGTCTCTCTGTCTGTCTGTCTGACTGCCTGTCTGTCTCTCTGCCTGCCTGTCTGACTGCCTGTCTGCCTGTCTGTCTCTCTGTCTCTCTGTCTGTCTGTCTCTCTGCCTGCCTGTCTGACTGCCTGTCTTTCTCTCTGTCTGCCTGCCTGTCTGTCTCTCTGCCTGCCTGCCTGTCTGTCTCTCTGTCTGACTGCCTGTCTGTCTCTCTGCCTCTCTGTCTGACTGCCTGTCTGTCTCTCTGCCTGTCTGCCTGTCTGTCTCTCTGCCTGTCTGCCTGTCTGACTGACTGACTGCCTGTGTGTCTCTCTGCCTGTCTGTATGACTGCCTGTGTGTCTCTCTGTCTGTCTGTCTGACTGCCTGTGTGTCTCTCTGCCTGTCTGTCTGACTGCCTGTCTGTCTCTCTGCCTGCCTGTCTGACTGCCTGTCTGCCTGTCTGTCTCTCTGTCTCTCTGTCTGTCTGTCTCTCTGCCTGCCTGTCTGACTGCCTGTCTTTCTCTCTGTCTGCCTGCCTGTCTGTCTCTCTGCCTGCCTGCCTGTCTGCCTCTCTGTCTGACTGCCTGTCTGTCTCTCTGCCTGTCTTTCTCTCTGCCTGTCTGCCTGTCTGTCTCTCTGTCTGACCGCCTGTCTGACTGACTGACTGCCTGTGTGTCTCTCTGCCTGTCTGTATGACTGCCTGTGTGTCTCTCTGTCTGTCTGTCTGACTGCCTGTGTGTCTCTCTGCCTGTCTGACTGAATGACTGACTGCCTGTCTGTCTCTCTGCCTGCCTGTCTCTCTGTCTGTCTGTTTGACTGCCTGTCTGTCTCTCTGCCTGCCTGTCTCTCTGTCTGTCTGTTTGACTGCCTGTCTGTCTCTCTGCCTGCCTGTCTGACTGCCTGTCTGTCTCTCTGCCTGTCTGCCTGTCTGTCTCTCTGCCTGTCTGCCTGTCTGTCTCTCTGTCTGACCGCCTTTCTGTCTCTCTGCCTGTCTGTCTGACTGACTGACTGACCGCCTGTCTGTCTCTCTGCCTGCCTGTTTGACCGCCTGTCTGTCTCTCTGCCTGTCTGTCTGACTGCCTGTCTGTCTCTCTGCCTGTCTGTCTGACCGCCTGTCTGTCACTCTATCTGACTGCCTGTCTGTCTCTCTGCCTGTCTGTCTGACCGCCTGTCTGTCTCTCTGCCTGCCTGTTTGACTGCCTGTCTGTCTCTCTGTCTGACTGCCTGTCTGTCTCTCTGCCTGCCTGTCTGACTGCCTGTCTGTCACTCTGCCTGCCTGTCTGACTGCCTGTCTGTCACTCTATCTGACCGCCTGTCTGTCTCTCTGCCTGTCTGTCTCTCTTTCTGACCGCCTGTGTGTCTCTCTGCCTGTCTGTCTGACTGCCTGTTTGTCTCTCTGTCTGACCGCCTGTCTGTCTCTCTGCCTGTCTGTCTGACTGCCTGTCTGTCTCTCAGGTATGACCGGGCCATCGACCTGTTCACCAGGTCGTGTGCAGGTTACTGCGTAGCGACGTTCATCCTGGGAATCGGAGACCGACACAACTCCAACATCATGGTGAAGGAGAACGGACAGGTGAGTCGGTCCTCCACAGATCCTGAAACTGTTCTGTCCAAACTCTCAGCTAACTCTTCTTCCTCCTCCTCCTCCTCCTCCTCCTCCAGCTGTTCCACATCGACTTTGGTCACTTCCTGGATCACAAGAAGAAGAAGTTTGGGTACAAGAGAGAGCGAGTTCCCTTCGTTCTGACTCAGGACTTCCTCATCGTCATCAGTAAAGGAGTCCAGGAGTCGACCAAGACCAAGGAGTTCGAGAGGTCTCACCTGCACCTCACCTGTCTAATGCCGGTCCTCGTGTCTCTCTCTGCCTGTCTCACTCTCTGTTGACCTGTCTGTGTGTCAGGTTCCAGGAGATGTGTTATAAAGCCTACCTGGCCATCCGTCAGCACGCCAGCCTCTTCATCAACCTGTTTTCCCTCCTGCTCGGCTGCGGCATGCCCGAACTGCAGAGCTTCGACGACATCGCCTACCTGAGGAAAACCCTGGCTCTGGGTAAGACAGACAGGTAGAGAGACAGACAGGAAGGTAGAGAGGGAGACAGACAGGTAGAGAGAGCGTCAGACAGGTAGAGAGAGCGTCAGGCAGGTAGAGAGGGAGAGGCAGGCAGGTAGAGAGAGAGAGGCAGGCAGGTAGAGAGAGAGAGGCAGGCAGGTAGAGAGAGAGACAGGTATTTTTTAAGAAAAAGACGAGACTTATTGATAATGAAAAGATAAAGCAACTTAATCAAAAGTAAGTTTGACAAGTGACATCATTTTACCTCATTATCATATTGAGTCTCACATTCTTCTGTACCTGTCTGTCTGTCTGCCTGTCTGACTCCACCTGTCTGTCCACCTGTCTGTCTGCCTGCCTGTCTGTCTGCCTGCCTGTCTGTCTGTCTGTCTGTCCGCCTGCCTGTCTGTCTCTCAGAGAAGAGCCAGCAGGAGGCGTTGGAGTATTTCACCAAACAGATGAACGACGCTCATCACGGAGGCTGGAGCACCAAGATGGACTGGATCTTCCACACCATCAGACACATGCCCAACGAACACTGATGTAGCACACACACACACACACACACACACACACACACACACACCATCAGACACATGCCCAACGAACACTGATGTAGCACACACACACACACACACACCATCAGACACATGCCCAATGAACACTGATGTAGCACACACACACACACACACACACACACACACACACCATCAGACACATGCCTAACGAACACTGATGTAGCACACACACACACACACACACACACACACACACACACCATCAGACACATGCCCAACGAACACTGATGTAGCACACACACACACACACACACACACACACACACACCATCAGACACATGCCCAACGAACACTGATGTAGCACACACACACACACACACACACACACACCATCAGACACATGCCCAACGAACACTGATGTAGCACACACACACACACACACACACACACACACCATCAGACACATGCCCAACGAACACTGATGTAGCACACACACACACACACACACACACACACACACACACACACACCATCAGACACATGCCCAACGAACACTGATGTAGCACACACACACACACACCATCAGACACATGCCCAACGAACACTGATGTAAACACACACACACTCTAACACACACACACACACACACACACACACCATCAGACACATGCCCAACGAACACTGATGTAGCACACACACACACACACACACACACACCATCAGACACATGCCCAACGAACACTGATGCAGCACACACACACACACACACACACACACACACCATCAGACACATGCCCAACGAACACTGATGTAGCACACACACACACACACACACACACACACACACCATCAGACACATGCCCAACGAACACTGATGTAGCACACACACACACACACACACACACCATCAGACACATGCCCAACGAACACTGATGTAGCACACACACACACACACACACACACACACCATCAGACACATGCCCAACGAACACTGATGTAGCACACACACACACACACACACACACCATCAGACACATGCCCAACGAACACTGATGTAGCACACACACACACACACACACACACACACACACACACACACACATGCCCAACGAACACTGATGTAGCACACACACACACACACACACACACACACACACACACCATCAGACACATGCCCAACGAACACTGATGTAGCACACACACACACACACACACACACACACACCATCAGACACATGCCCAACGAACACTGATGTAGCACACACACACACACACACACACACACACACACACCATCAGACACATGCCCTAACGAACACTGATGTAGCACACACACACACACACACACACACACACACACACCATCAGACACATGCCCAACGAACACTGATGTAGCACACACACACACACACACACACACACACACCATCAGACACATGCCCAACGAACACTGATGTAGCACACACACACACACACACACACACACACACCATCAGACACATGCCCAACGAACACTGATGTAGCACACACACACACACACACACACACACACACACACACACACCATCAGACACATGCCCAACGAACACTGATGTAGCACACACACACACACACACACACACACACACACCATCAGACACATGCCCAACGAACACTGATGTAGCACACACACACACACACACACACACACACACACCATCAGACACATGCCCAACGAACACTGATGTAGCACACACACACACACACACACACACACACACACACAATCAGACACATGCCCAACGAACACTGATGTAGCACACACACACACACACACACACACACACACACCATCAGACACATGCCCAACGAACACTGATGTAGCACACACACACACACACACACACACACACACACACCATCAGACACATGCCCAACGAACACTGATGTAGCACACACACACACACACACACACACACACACACACCATCAGACACACACACACACACACACACACACCATCAGACACATGCCCAACGAACACTGATGTAGCACACACACACACACACACACACACACACACACACCATCAGACACATGCCCAGCGAACACTGATGTAGCACACACACACACACACACACACACACACACACACACACACACAATCAGACACATGCCCAACGAACACTGATGTAGCACACACACACACACACACACACACACACACACACACACACCATCAGACACATGCCCAACGAACACTGATGTAGCACACACACACACACACACACACACACACCATCAGACACATGCCCAACGAACACTGATGTAGCACACACACACACACACACCATCAGACACACACACACACACACCATCAGACACATGCCCAACGAACACTGATGTAACACACACACACACACACACACACACACACACACACACCATCAGACACATGCCCAACGAACACTGATGTAGCACACACACACACACACACACACACACACACACACCATCAGACACATGCCCAACGAACACTGATGTAGCACACACACACACACACACACACACACACACACCATCAGACACATGCCCAACGAACACTGATGTAGCACACACACACACACACACACACACACACACACCATCAGACACATGCCCAACGAACACTGATGTAGCACACACACACACACACACACACACACACACCATCAGACACATGCCCAACGAACACTGATGTAGCACACACACACACACACACACACACCATCAGACACATGCCCAACGAACACTGATGTAGCACACACACACACACACACACACACACCATCAGACACATGCCCCACGAACACTGATGTAGCACACACACACACACACACACACACACACACCATCAGACACATGCCCAACGAACACTGATGTAGCACACACACACACACACACACACACACACACACACACACACACATGCCCAACGAACACTGATGTAGCACACACACACACACACACACACACACACACACACCATCAGACACATGCCCAACGAACACTGATGTAGCACACACACACACACACACACACACACACACACCATCAGACACATGCCCAACGAACACTGATGTAGCACACACACACACACACACACACACACACACACACCATCAGACACATGCCCAACGAACACTGATGTAGCACACACACACACACACACACACACACACACACACACCATCAGACACATGCCCAACGAACACTGATGTAGCACACACACACACACACACACACACACACACACACCATCAGACACATGCCCAACGAACACTGATGTAGCACACACACACACACACACACACACACACACCATCAGACACATGCCCAATGAACACTGATGTAGCACACACACACACACACACACACACACATGCCCAACGAACACTGATGTAGCACACACACACACACACACCATCAGACACATGCCCAACGAACACTGATGTAGCACACACACACACACACACACACACCATCAGACACATGCCCAACGAACACTGATGTAGCACACACACACACACACACACACACACACACACACACACACACACATGCCCAACGAACACTGATGTAGCACACACACACACACACACACACACCATCAGACACATGCCCAACGAACACTGATGTAGCACACACACACACACACACACACACACACACACCATCAGACACATGCCCAACGAACACTGATGTAGCACACACACACACACACACACACACACACACAATCAGACACACACACACACACATGCCCAACGAACACTGATGTAGCACACACACACACACACACACACACACACACACACACCATCAGACACACACACACACACACACATGCCCAACGAACACTGATGTAGCACACACACACACACACACACACACACCATCAGACACACACACACACACACATGCCCAACGAACACTGATGTAGCACACACACACACACACACACACACACACACACACACATGCCCAACGAACACTGATGTAGCACACACACACACACACACACACACACACACACACACACACATCACCATCAGACACACACACACACATGCCCAACAAACACTGATGTAGCACACACACACACACACACACACACACACACACACACACACACACATGCCCAACGAACACTGATGTAGCACACACACACACTCACACACACACACACACACACACACAAGCCCAACGAACACTGATGTAGCACACACACACACACACACACCATCAGACACACACACACACACACATGCCCAACAAACACTGATGTAGCACACACACACACACACACACACACACACACACACACATGCCCAATGAACACTGATGTAGCACACACACACACACACACACACACACACACATGCCCAACGAACACTGATGTAGCACACACACACACACACACACGCACACACACACCATCAGACACATGCCCAACGAACACTGATGTAGCACACACACACACACACACACACACACACACACACCATCAGACACATGCCCAACGAACACTGATGTAGCACACACACACACACACACACACACACCATCAGACACATGCCCAACGAACACTGATGTAGCACACACACACACACACACACACACACACACCATCAGACACATGCCCAACGAACACTGATGTAGCACACACACACACACACACACACACACACACCATCAGACACATGCCCAACGAACACTGATGTAGCACACACACACACACACACACACACACACACACACACACCATCAGACACATGCCCAACGAACACTGATGTAGCACACACACACACACACCATCAGACACACACACACACCATCAGACACATGCCCAACGAACACTGATGTAGCACACACACACACACACACACACACACACACACACACACCATCAGACACATGCCCAACGAACACTGATGTAGCACACACACACACACACACACCATCAGACACATGCCCAACGAACACTGATGTAGCACACACACACACACACACACACACACACACACACACCATCAGACACATGCCCAATGAACACTGATGTAGCACACACACACACACACACACACACACACACACACACCATCAGACACATGCCCAACGAACACTGATGTAGCACACACACACACACACACACACACACACACACACCATCAGACACATGCCCAACGAACACTGATGTAGCACACACACACACACACACACACACACACACACACACACCATCAGACACATGCCTAACGAACACTGATGTAGTACACACACACACACACACACACACACACACACCATCAGACACATGCCCAACGAACACTGATGTAGCACACACACACACACACACACACACACACACCATCAGACACATGCCCAACGAACACTGATGTAGCACACACACACACACACACACACACACACACACACACACACCATCAGACACAAGCCCAACGAACACTGATGTAACACACACACACACACACACACACACACACACACACACACACCATCAGACACATGCCCAACGAACACTGATGTAGCACACACACACACACACACACACACACACACCATCAGACACATGCCCAACGAACACTGATGTAGCACACACACACACACACACACACACACACACACCATCAGACACATGCCCAACGAACACTGATGTAGCACACACACACACACACACACACACACACACACCATCAGACACATGCCCAACGAACACTGATGTAGCACACACACACACACACACACACACACACACACCATCAGACACATGCCCAACGAACACTGATGTAGCACACACACACACACACACACACCATCAGACACATGCCCAACGAACACTGATGTAGCACACACACACACACACACACACACACACACCATCAGACACATGCCCAACGAACTCTGATGTAGCACACACACACACACACACACACACACACCATC
>NC_058063.1:24543011-24555511 GCF_020085105.1 Siniperca chuatsi
CTACAACAGTAACAGACAAACATTAATTCCTGTTAGTCAGTGAAACCTCAAACCTATATGTGTCTTTTATACGTGCTGAAGTAGGAAAAACAACAAGTAAGATCTTTTAACAAAAGGCAGAAGTTTGTGTACAGTTTGACACAATACAATAAACTGTCCTAATGAAAGCCATTTAACTCACCATCCATATCTGAAGTCCCATCCCCACTGCAGTGCTCAAGAGAGTTTTTGGGGAGAGGTGGTCAGCCTCTCCATCTGATAAACAAGAGCAAACACTAAGTGACACCTCATAAAATGCAGTGTAAGGAATACATATTGAAAGCATGCAACTGTATCTGCACAGAGGGCTACAATTACTGATACATGAGTTTACATGGGAGGGTTTGCATTAATGTCACTTTTTCAGGTTATACCAGCCCCTTACCACCACTCAGTAACCAAACAAACCTGCAGCTAAAATGAATGTGAAGCGCTATTTAAATATTTTGTTGATTTATGTTTAAAGAGCAATAAAATAATTCAGTAACACATTTGACAAGAAAATTCATTCATAGCCTGTTGATAAGTAAAAAAGTATAGTAAGTTCATGCTCTGTAATGTTAAAATATGTAATGAGGTTAAGATCATACATTCATGAGTAATAGTTCATAATTTACTAAAGCCATAAAATTGGGTAACAGTTAAAATCTAAATAAAATGCTAAAAAAAAAACTGGATTATATTACATTGTTTAGGCTTACTTCATTCTTTGTTGTTTAAGATGTAAAAGTGTTGATCTGTGATCTACAAGTTGGTCTTAATATAAAATCCTGAGATTGTTTATTTCTGTCTCCACCCACATACCTGGGGAAGTTGCAGTTTTTCCCCTCATTAGAGTAAAGGTCTTGAGGAAATATCACTACCACTCGTGATTATTTCTTCAAATTTTCAACACGCATATCTCAACTGTTTTATGTCTGTGTATGTACACATTTAACTCTGGAAGGCAGACTGTCTAATATACTATTAATCACAATTCCTGCCATCAAAATATCAAGGGAAGTGATAATGAATGCTGTCAACCCTGTGCACAGCTGGCACACAGTCACAGAAAGCACCTACTTTTTGCTTTGAAGTTTATGCATTTTTTGCCCAATTTTAAAGAACTTACCTCTTTCTTTCACCACCGCCTTCTTTTTTCTTCTTTTCTTCTGTCTTTTAGCCAGGTTTGGTCCTGGGCTTTCATCTACAACAGTAACAGACAAACATTAATTCCTGTTAGTCAGTGAAACCTCAAACCTATATGTGTCTTTTATACGTGCTGAAGTAGGAAAAACAACAAGTAAGATCTTTTAACAAAAGGCAGAAGTTTGTGTACAGTTTGACACAATACAATAAACTGTCCTAATGAAAGCCATTTAACTCACCATCCATATCTGAAGTCCCATCCCCACTGCAGTGCTCAAGAGTCTTTTGGGGGGAGAGGTGGTCAGCCTCTCCATCTGATAAACAAGAGCAAACACTAAGTGACACCTCATAAAATGCAGTGTAAGGAATACATATTGAAAGCATGCAACTGTATCTGCACAGAGGGCTACAATTACTGATACATGAGTTTACATGGGAGGGTTTGCATTAATGTCACTTTTTCAGGTTATACCAGCCCCTTACCACCACTCAGTAACCAAACAAACCTGCAGCTAAAATGAATGTGAAGCGCTATTTAAATATTTTGTTGATTTATGTTTAAAGAGCAATAAAATAATTCAGTAACACATTTGACAAGAAAATTCATTCATAGCCTGTTGATAAGTAAAAAGTATAGTAAGTTCATGCTCTGTAATGTTAAAATATGTAATGAGGTTAAGATCATACATTCATGAGTAATAGTTCATAATTTACTAAAGCCATAAAATTGGGTAACAGTTAAAATCTAAATAAAATGCTAAAAAAACTGGATTATATTACATTGTTTAGGCTTACTTCATTCTTTGTTGTTTAAGATGTAAAAGTGTTGATCTGTGATCTACAAGTTGGTCTTAATATAAAATCCTGAGATTGTTTATTTCTGTCTCCACCCACATACCTGGGGAAGTTGCAGTTTTTTCCCCTCATTAGAGTAAAGGTCTTGAGGAAATATCACTACCACTCGTGATTATTTCTTGAAATTTTCAACACGCATATCTCAACTGTTTTATGTCTGTGTATGTACACATTTAACTCTGGAAGGCAGACTGTCTAATATACTATTAATCACAATTCCTGCCATCAAAATATCAAGGGAAGTGATAATGAATGCTGTCAACCCTGTGCACAGCTGGCACACAGTCACAGAAAGCACCTACTTTTTGCTTTGAAGTTTATGCATTTTTTGCCCAATTTTAAAGAACTTACCTCTTTCTTTCACCACCGCCTTCTTTTTCTTCTTTTCTTCTGTCTTTTAGCCAGGTTTGGTCCTGGGCTTTCATCTACAACAGTAACAGACAAACATTAGTTCCTGTTAGTCAGTGAAACCTCAGGTATAATGGTTATGAAGGTTCATGTGTATTCAAGCGCTGACATTCAAATCTGACCACGAAGACCTGACAGCTAGCTGCTAACTCTTACATTTTCTGAGATCAAAACTGCAAGTTTACAAACATTACAAAAATAGTTCTTGTTCACAAATGTATCACCGAGGGCCAATAATTAAACTGCCACAAAAAAGAACACTAAATATGTACTGTGATGGATTACCCATCTCAAAAGAGCTACAAATTGCACTGAAACTACTACTGATGAATTATTAAAATATGAAAAACAACCAGTAGGGGATTTTTTTTTTTTTTTTTTTGGCAAAAGGAAATAGTATAATAATAAAAGCGATTTAACTCACCATCTATATCTGAACTCCAATCCACACGGGTTCAGAACCTCCATCTGAAAAACAAGAAGTCAAAAGACTGACAAAAGTGACACCTCATACTATGCAGTGTAGCATAGGTAAATGAAAGCACAAAGCCGCCTGTGCTTAGTAGTGTAATAACTATTTATTTAGCAGTTCAGTTTCTCTTTTTTGGATGGAATATTTACCATTTTGATAAGTTTGGCATTAATGGAGCCTATTATTTTGAGATACTGGGGAAAGGTATTGATTCTTTTTTAAGACATAAAAAAGGTTCCAAGGATAACCTTTAATACCATTAAATATCCTTCCTAACCCAATAATTATTATACAGTCCCTAACTTACCCTCTCTATCTGAGTCCCGATCCTCACTGCCCTGGTCATGTCTGTTTTAGGGGAGAAGAGGTCAGAACCTCCATCTGAAAAACAAGAGCAAACAGAAAGTGACACCTCATACTATGCAGTGCAGGAAAGGAAGACATACTGAAAGCATGCAACTGTATCTGCAAATTGATAGCAGAGGGTTTACATGAGTTTATATACACTAATGCAATCTAATACAACTGTTCTGCCATAAAGACACCATGAAGACTTTTATAAATCCTGCAGTGTTCAGTTTTTGTTGACACTGTCACAGAGGAGTTCATTCAGTTCTGTGTTTTATCATTGAGGTCATGATGATGATGATGATGGTGATGTACTGCATTAGATTCAGAGGTGTTTCTAATATGCTAATGAGTTATAACCCAAAGATATTCAGTTTACAATTGTATATAAAAAAAAGAGCATCCAATCATCACATTTAAGTAGCTGGAATCAGCAAATGTGTAAAGCATTTGTGCTTTAAGAATCACTAAAAGATTAAATTCTACCAAAATGGCTGCAGATTAAATGTTGAATCGACTAATAATTGCAGCTATAATATTGACAGGTTTAACAGGGATAGCATCCTAATTCTTAAATACGCACCTTCAACCACCTCTCTGTCGCGTTTCCTTTCCCTCTGTGGGACAGTCACAGAAGTCGATGTTTGACTTTCAGCTGTAAAGATAACAATGACCAAATATTAGTGCTCAGTGGTCAAAATATTCTTTACTCATGCAAGCATTCACTTTCCTTTAATTTCCTTATTTTCTTTTTGTTCAGCATATTTCACCTTGTTTACTAGATTCAGAAACATTTTCTAAAAATATCCTACTTCAGTTGGCAGTATGAGGTGTAACAGTAACACTAACGCTAATTTTGCAAAAAGGTATGACTGTACATCTCTGGTTTGCCTAGAAGTGTATTTCTATGAGATTGATATTGTCCAGCTGTAGTAGATTGTACAGATAAAAAAGTAAATGGCTTTCTGCATGGAACTTTGGTATTGTGCTTGAAATCTCCTTTATTTCTCAGTTGTTCCAAAAGAACCTTTCTGTCTTTTGATCCTGATGGAAAGCTGAAGGCATATGCTACATCCTTGATCTCCATATGCTTTCTCTGCAAATGTCTCGCCATCTTTAAGTTTGACTGGCCACAGTAGAGACAATAATGTCTTTTGTCCCATGCTCGTTTGCTATCTTCCCTTTTTGTACAAGTTTTTATGGTCACAGTTGATTTTTTTTTGTTCGTCTTTTGTTATTTGTTTTCACATAAGTTGTGAGGTTCTTGTGTTTTTGAATGGTGCACTTGCCTCTTTGCTGACCTTCATCTTCACTGTCTGGACCTTTGAGCTCTTCATCACTGGACAGTTTCTCACATGATGAAGCTATGTCTCGGCTTTTCAAATCTTCCTCATCAATGGGTGATGGTGTAATCTGAGTTGGCTTGTAGTCAGTGTCCGATCCCGTATGGCTAGATAATTCGGATCCAGAGGAATCACTCTCTGGATCCTCACGGATATAGTCCAACTGTAAGCAAAAAGCATAATCATCATCAGAAAAAGTTGTGTGAAAGTAAAATAGCATGAGCGCTTTCAGACAATTTCCAGTCATCACATCCACAATCATGTACAACTTTAAAGAGTCACTTTACCTTTATAGATGGACTCTCCTCTCACTCGTTCTGAGTGAAGTCAATTGTAATAGTGTATTGTAACAAAACAGTGTGATACTTTTTTGACCCAGTTTGGTTACGTGGACATTCCGGTCAACCATGTTGTTGCATATGAGTGGTGATAAAGGAGGAGAAATCATAATTCAGGGTGCTATGATTAGATAAAACAATTTGTGCATATTAATTCATAATTTCCATACTTTTACATTCATAATTTCCATTTGACTTATTAATACACCAAAATACGCAAACTGACAAAGCATGGCATGTTTACTTCTACAATTCAATAAGACAAATTAGCCTTTTGTCTTGATAATATTTTGTTTGTTTATAATATATACAGTAGAAAGCAGTACTGATACTGAGTGGATTATCCTGTTAAAGAAAGTGAGTTTAATTGAATCTTGACTAACAGGGCACAAAATTAGCACCAGCCAAATGCTGGTAAAATATGCAAATGGCTTGTAGATTTTCCTAGCCATTTGGCCAGTAGACAAAAAGTTAATTTGCACCCTGTTGACTAATAAATCTGTGCAGCTGACATCTTGAATCTACTTATTTTCCAGCAAGCCGTTTCTTCGTCACTGACTTTCTCTCCATTTAACCCACATTGTGACTGTCACACCTTAGAGAATCTCTCAGAGAGATGAAGTAATGCGTCAGCTCTACATGTATGGAATTAGACAAGACCCAGCAACAGACTGGCTACAGTCCTGCTGACACCTTGGCCTCAGCACAGTCAAAAAGTTGCAGATACTGCTCGGGACTCTACTTTAATGAAGAATTTGATTTAATCAGCTACTATCTGTGAGTACACAACGAGCAGACACTGATTAGAGTCCACTACAAAAGTTTCATGCTCAGTATAACAACAACATCCACTGTAGACTACATAACTGTAGCTGACCTGACATGACATCAGTCTATTTAACTGGCAGCCTGAACTTCAGGAACAACATAAATCAGATTAAGTACTTTCTACAGAGAGTCACATTTCTAAAGAGAATCATGATGGATAAGAATTGATTCTTTTGTCATCTCTAAACTTCTAAGGACTCCAGATGTGGAACCTTGTGTGTATTATATGTCCTCAGTTTACGTTATTAGTTTTATATTAGAATTCCTTCTTTAACATTGAATTACAACTACTGCCAACTATTCCAGGGAAGTGAAAAGTCTGTATCAGGATAGAGGAAAGATTCTGTAACATACCTGTGTTGGCATCACAGCCATCGCCTTTTGGACCTAACACCGAAGAGAAGATAGAAGATTATTTCCTGTTATCGTCTGAAACAGTTTCAACAAAAAAATTCCAGTCACGTACAGCTGGACAGTGATGCTTTAGTGCTGCTTTCATTTCATTTCAAGTGATAAGACATTTCATATATTACTTATATAGTACATTTAAAAGGGCATTCATATATTTAATGTATAAATCACAATGTTAAAAACTGAATTGGGCACCCTGTCATAAGTACATGAAGTTACAGTCCACACACTGTAGTCTGTATATTTGCAATTAGTGAGTTTGGTCTGTATTAATAACATGCATTCCCAGACATCTCAAGTCTCCCACCAGGCAATGTGCTATTTGTGCTTCATTTCCAGATACTGATATATACACTCAGCAGCCACTGTATTACACCTGTACAGTCTAATGCAGTTTAGCACAACCATGCCATAAACTCTACCTTTACAAAGCTCATGTTAAGTTGTTCTTGTCATAGTCTGTCAATTCAATTCTTGTTTATCACTGAAGTCATAGTTAAAGGTGGTGTTCTATTGGACTGCATTATATTGCAAAGTGTTTCTGTTTTTGTCCTCCCTACTACAAGGGGGTAAGAATATTAAAACCAGAAACATGTCCAGTACAACACCATCACTAACTATGCTCAGTGCTACAACATATAATTTAGTTAACACATTTTTTCTTAAAAAGAAACATATGTATACAGAAGCAACTTTATGGCAGCACAGTTATATTGTATTATGTGTACCCAAAAAAGTGTTGTGTTGTAGCTTTATTCAGTTACTTTGTGAAATCGATTGCAGGCTACAGCCAAACTTTAACTAATTTCAGAACAAACTGTAATCAGCATGAAGTATAACTGAAAGATCACATGTCCTTCTAGGTCAGGACTTTTTATTTTTATTTTATTTTTTTAAATGGTGGCAACTGTTGGTCATCTCTCTGTGCCAGGATGCCAGTTTCCTTTAAAATATCCTGTCAACTGTGTTAACTGGGTGGACAGTCACAGAGGTGGGAGTGAGAGAGGCAATAGGAATGGTACAAAATGTATTTAACAGTAGCTGATAAATTAGGAATTATTCACGCAGCAAGCCATGAGTGCAGAGCTGTTTTGGGATCAAAATTAAAAAGTACTGTTTTGCATCTATTTCAGTGACTTTTCTCAGGCTGATGGCATCTTTAAACTGCATTTCAACTCAAGTGTTTAGTTCACAGTTGAAGCTGAACTTTACTGCCACAATCGTTGCATTCTAACTCTTTTTCCACAGTTATCAATACACAGTGAAATGTCCCAAAATTTCACACACACATCATTAAAAATGATAGCATGTGATACTTAAGGATACAACATGAAACACCACAAAAACACTTATGAACCACAGGCATTTAAAGTTATTTCCACAAACTGAAAAATGGTACAGTCTACGTTTAAAAATGCTTAAAATGGTTATCTTTAAATGAAGGTTATAACTTACATTTGGCCACTTGCTATATTTTCAGAGAAGCTAGTGGAATCTTAATGCGTCTATCATTAGTGGCGCACGAGTTAATTCGCTTGTTAGGAACTCCTACGGTCAGAATTAAGTTCACATATACAAAAATACACAATTTCTACCTAAAATGTACTATAACTTGGCTTTATTTGACAATTATTGTAGTGTAATAAGTTTCATCCTGGCAAAATAATATTGTACAGTTAGCTGACATGTGGAAGCAAAACTCAAGAGCAAGACATCATAAAATCTTACCTGCACTGAAGCTGTCTGGAAAAGCCTCCTTTCGCATCTGCTATGGTGAAGTTTGAGTCTCTCAATTCTTCTTCTAAATCTCTCCAGGGTCCTGCAGCGTTTGTCCAAAACTCCCGACTGCAGGTCGCTCTGAATTGAAAGGTGGGGGAAGGGCACGTAACACGCTCTGTAGGCAGCAGAGCAAGTGCAGGTGAGGGGGGGAGAGCCCCTCCCCTTGATGGGCCATCAATTAAGCCTGAGCTGAAGGCTGCCAGTGCACCACAATATTCTCCACTTCTCAACTCTGACACACAGGCCTGTATTACAGGCTAGAATGTTGAAAATAAAGCAATTACCACATTTATCAGTACAAGTACTACTACAGTGCTTAAAATTAAAAGTTTTTACTTAAGTAAAAATACAAAAGTATCAGAATTTATTTAAAGTACCAAAAGTAAAAGTACACCTTAAAAATAAAAGGAGTAAAATGGCCCATTTCAGAATAATCTATATTAAATTATTGGATTGTAATTATGCATTAATGTGTTCATCACTTTAATGTTGCTGGTAAAGGTGGAGCTCTTTTAGATTACATTATTTGCTGCTCTGAAGGATCAATAAAGACTTATATTAACCGGTAATAATGCATCATAATTTATTTGTTGATTATATTTGGTATCATTAATCTGAATTTGCAAAGTAACAGGGTTATCAAAGAAAATTTAGTGGAGTAAAAACAATATTCCCCTCTGAAATGTAATGTAGTACATTAAAGTACAAATTGAAATACTCAATTAAAGTACCTCAAAATTGTACCTAGGTACAGTATTTGATTAAATGTAACTAGTTATTTGCCACCACAGATGTATATCACACATGAGGGACCAAACATTAACACCTTTCAGTGTATGCAGTCCAGTTCACTGCGACAGATTCAAAAAATTACAGTTAAAATGAAATAATAATAATAAAAGGTGAGTAAAAATGGATGACTAACTTTGATGCTTTATATTTGAATGAATACTTAATTTGACTCAAAGCATGGTTTGTATATCTGACACATTTTTCATCCCAACCTTTAATTAAAGTGTTATGATTCTCTGTTCACTAGCCTTTTTTCTAAATCTTCCACAGTATTCTTAATCACATGCTGACCCTCAGTTCTACAGATTTGAGTTTACTTACTCATTTAACATTGCTGTTGACAATAAGGATAAAGTGATAACACAAAACACATGATATTCATTTTTCTTGTGTTCTTTGTTTGCTAATGCAGCTTTGAAGTGTTTAGAAATTAGTAGTAAGGATCCTATTACATGAGCTCCTGAGTTAGCTAAATAGCAAAGTGATATGAATTTAATTTTACTTTGGTGACTGTGTAGGCATCCCAAGACCAGTTTCAGGTACCATTGAGGAACTAGGAGGTGGAAGGTGGCCCAGAGCCTCTAAACTACCTTCAGTTAACACTTAACCAGGGAGTGGCTCTTCCTCAAAGTGTCTAACATCCATTTGGCAGACAGAAAGTTGCCATGTTCATGTGACGAAGCTATCCAGCCACATGATATAGCTGTGGGGGGCTCAGTGGCTGCCACAGTTTGTCAGAGTCTGAGGCCTGCTAGCTAGCCCCATTCAGTAGCCTAGCCAGGACAGTCAGGCACCCTGGAGGCAAGGTCTGTGACTGGCTGTCCAAAGTGATGCCACAGTTAACTGTCCAACTACAGGTTGAGTTTCCACTCACTCCAGCGGCCTCCTGAACATCAGACCCATCAAACATTGTTCTGTATCACTGCACTGTAGCTACTGTGAGAAGTAAAGCTGCATGTGCTTTCATCATGCATTGTATGTGTGTTTTAATTAATAATAGGTTACCAGAAGATAGCAACATTTATTTTTAAACACAGCAACAATATCTGTGAAAGCACTATTCAAAAAAACATGTCTGTGTAAGTAATTATGTAGGTAAAAGTCTTTCTTCCCTTTGTTCTGTCAGGCCACATGTAGATAATGTGAGCAGGGCTAGCAAAGTGGAAGGCAACTGAGGTGAATTAACACAAGTATTCTGTGTATTTGTACCTACAGACAGTTCTTCTCAGTTTCAGATATCTTTTTGTCATCTGATTCTGCTCTTCTTCTCTTGACCATGGGTTTACTTGTCTTAGATAGATTTTGGCTTAATTTCATCTTTCCTTTAGAGGCATATATATGAAACATAAGAATTCAGTAACCACAAAACAAGATAATTCTCAAAAGATGTAATGGCTTAGCATAAAAACAAGTTTGAACCCAGATGCACGAGACAGAGGATAAGTAAACATTTACTTGTGGTCAAAAATAATTTTTGCATCAAAATTCTAATTTTCACAGAAAAAACTATTAAAATCATGATGATGTGACATTTGTTGCAGTCTGTACCAAACAAACATGTTTTCTTACATCTGAAGAACAAGATTTGTAGTCCAGGGCATCTCTTTAGCTCTACAGTACTTCATTATAATGCTGTATTGTCACACATTTTACCTTTATCAAAAAATTGCAGCTTCTGCGATTTGGATATTGCTTTTGGTCATATTGCGATTTCGATATTATTTCGATTACTTGTGCAGCCCTAGTCAAAAACTAAGTCAAAACCAGGCAGGCAGATGAAAACAAGCAAATTTATACATAAAAGGGGTCAAGCTGACAGGAGAGTCACTATATGGTAGGGAAAACAAAGCAGACATGAGAATGTGTGGCTGCCGTTGTAACAAAAGATTAAGAAAAGCCAAATGTGGGCAGCAAGTTTTTGCTCTGGGTTGTATCATTGTCATCTTGTGATTGTCACTTTTACATTCATATGTAAAACTTCATGTACTTAAGTTGTGCACAGGTTGAAGAACAATGTCATAAGAACAAAATTTTACAATGTAGTTTCAGTCGTCATACTGCAGTTAATATAGTAAGGCCTTCCATTTTTATGTAACACATTTAGTATCAGATAACAAGATTAGGACTTAGGCTATGCTAACATCAGCATGCTATCATGTTCGTAATGACAATGCTAACTTGCTGATGTTTAGCAAGTGTAATGTTTACCATGTTCAACATCTTAGTTTTGCATGTTAGTGTGCTAATTAGCATTTACATTTATCATTAGCATTTGCTAATTAGCCCTAAACACAAATTATTGTCATTTATTTAGTTATGACATTTATTATTATGGCATTAGGCACTAGATGAAAAGTCAGAGGATCATAACGTAATTACAATTCACCCGAGGGAAACATGAAATGAACCACATTTCATCACAATTCATCCAATAGTTGTTGAGATATTTCAGTCTGGACCAAAGTGGTCGACCCACTGACTGACACTGCCATCCCTAGAGCTACACTGCTAGTGTAGCTAACAATAGCAGGCGTAAACTGAGGAGGAAAAGGCAGAAAGTCATTTTAGCTTGTGTGTGTGCAGCTAGCACTTAAGTTAACTTAGCTACCTTAGCTTCCTTTGTAATCTCTAAACCACCACCACATTAAGTGATGAAACTTCTGTGCACCAGGAAATAAGTAGTTTGCCTACATAAATGTTGAGGTATTCAGCTGGAACTAAGTCTCTGTAATAATTCAATATATCATCAATTGGTATTCTTCTGAAATTTGCTTCCAGTGTTTGCATCATTTATGCTGTGAGTATGCATGTGTACATACACTCAAAAGTAAATATGTTGGAGAGCTTTAGTTATCTATATCTTAGCAGACAGATGCTTTGCATGCTTTGGTGCTTGTAAAATTTACTAACACTCTAATCTACTAACACCCAGTTTCATCTGACAAAATCAGTAGTTACTTGCTATTGGAATTTAAACCATCCAAATACTATGCAGAGTGTTAAAACTGTGGTCTGACAGGCCATTACACAACACACATTACTCACAAGTAGCTAAACATGAAGAAAAAGTCAATTTGGAATTTAAAAACTTGAGCAGTTTACATTTAAATTAGTTTTCAGGTAGGGTCTAAGAACCCTTTCCACTTTAGATGTAATGTTATGAGTGATTAAAACAAATTATAACTTTTTTAATATCTTAAAAGTATAACACAAAAGTAGATTAAATTAACCAAAATGAAATTTCATATACTGTATTTCATTTTAACTAATAAAACCTTGTGACTGCCTTTTTCTAGTCTTTCTGTAGTTTAAGTTGCTCCGGTGCAATAAATCAGCAATGTCAATAGGGGCGATAGAGAGCAAAAAGTGTGTGTATTCAGATTATGTACACACACGTGTAGATAGACATTTATTCTCAGTTTGGCACTTTTCTGAGGACCTCTCTGAAACTTTGAGAGAAACACTTAAACAGCCTCTGGAGGCCATTACAGTGAAAATAAAGTGAGGACCGGCCTAAATGTCCTCACTTTGCAAAATGGTCCTCACTCCAAAGGTTAATAACTCTAGGTGGTCCTCACAAAGATAGCTGTACAAACACACACACACACACACACACACACACACATGCCCAACGAACACTGATGTAGCACACACACACACACACACACACACACACACACACACACACACATGCCCAATGAACACTGATGTAGCACACACACACACACACACACACACACACACACACACACACACACA
>NC_058063.1:24558011-24615511 GCF_020085105.1 Siniperca chuatsi
ATGATGAAGGTGTCATGATGTCATGTTGATGGGATGGTTGTCACAGCAACATGAATCTCAGGGTCACAGGTCAGAGGGGTGGTTGAGGAAGCCAAAGGCATGCTGGGTAACGACGATGATGATGATGATGATGATGTCGTGAATGTCTTCCAGTCGGTGCTACAGTTAGCCTGTTAGCGCTGCTAGCTTTATAAACTTTATTACTGTAACGTACATTTGAATCAAACTTTATCGAGAAGCAGCTGTAACTTTATAAACTGTTTGCTGGGAGAATTTGAATGAACCAAGCTTTATTGACACCAGCAGAGTGAACACTGTGGTCACTGTGAGAGCAATAAAACCTCCGATAACTGATCAATACTTTGTGACAGTCAGGAGGTCTGACCAATGAGAAGGCAGAGCTGACCAGCTGTGGGCGGAGTCGTGGTGCTGAGATCAGACCAACAGACTCAGGTGTTTAATTCAGTGTGATCGATTCTCTGAACTGATCAGAATTCAGTTTCAGCTGATTCACGTTTTATCAGGGATCAAAGTCTTTGAACGACAATCTGAACCAATCAGCTGCTCGTTAGCTGAACCAGGTCTTTGTTAGCCGCTAGTGCACTAGGCTAGCTGTTAGCATGTTAGCCACTGTTAGCTGAGCTGGTTCACTCTAATCCAGTTAGTTATTAGTTAGCTGAGCTGTTGAATCATGGGTAGGTTTATTTAGCGTAGCCCCGCCCCTCATGTTCCATTGGCTGCCAGCCACCAGGGGGCGGGGCTACGCTCAGGTTAACAGGTGATGATCCATTTTCAGTGTGACGGTTTGTTTTTGTCTCTGTGCAGGTCAAAGGTCAGTCTAAGCCCCGCCCACACATGTCAGTAACCATGACAACATGTGAGGCTGCCTGACCCCGCCCCCTGCTGCATGTAGATCCGTTTATTGATTTATGACATCATCACTCTGTGCTGGTTACCATAGTGACTGAATATGTGTTTGTTTCCAGTATTATTGATTGATTTTTAAACTGATGTATTGATGATTGATTGATGTATTGAACAGGCATGATGGCTGACGTTGGTTTCTTCATATCGGGTATTGATTTGTGATATTGATTCTGTTCGATCCTCCATCGTCTCCTCGAGGAGACTTTATACGACTTTTGTCTTTAAATATCACTTTTCCTGCTGGAGTTTCCCCTCGGGGATCAATAAAGTATTTCTATTTCTGATATACAGTATTGATGAAGACTCATTCTGACTTTTTAAACTAAACTTTACAACAGGTGACCTGGGGGGCGGAGCCTGACGTGTGACATCACACTGCAGGATCCAGGTGTGAAACTAAATGAGGAAGCTCTTATTGATCTCTGACTTATTTATCAGTTATTATGGAATATTTCAAAATAAATATGCTCAGCAGGTGTGCTGTGTTGGGTTGCGACCTACAGTCAGGACTCACCTGTGACAGGTGTTCAGAAACAGACCTGCGCCTTCATCTAATGTCCAATCAGCTTTATTCTCAAAATATTACAATCAGTTCCTGGAATATTACAACTTACATCTTTTTATGGCTTTATTCTTGTAAAATAACAACATCTTTATTACAGATTTATCTTTTCTTCACACATTAAGACGTTTTTCTGTATGAAGTTTTTATTATTTCTTTTAAAAACTACAGATTCATTATAAAATTACAAACATCTTGAACGACACCACAGTCAGAGTTTTCTGTTGGTTTATTGTATTTAAAATATTTCACTCCAGAAATCTATCGATCAAACTGAAACCCCAGGTAATTAAAATAAGTGATTAAATGATCTCAAAGCAGCTGATAAGTCAGTTAGTGGCTGAAAAATATTGATTTCACACAGTAAAGCATCAGATCACATGTAGAGGAAGCAGAGTCCAGATCCAGAGGCCACACTAAACCTGGTCCAGGACTGTCAGAGCGAATACCGGTCCTGATGGTTTCTGAGGGACTTTAACAGTCCTCAGACAGTTTAACAGGACGGTGGACCGACAGTCCTGGATCAGGGTTTAGACCAGCAGAGCATCAGAGTACAGAGACCAGCAGAGAATCAGGAGTTCAGCCAGTCCAGCAGGTGGCAGCACCGACAGTCTGCTGAGCTGAAAACACAGGAAGCAGGTTGAAGCAGCAGCTGCTTTTTCCTCCGTCTGACCAACAGCTGCAGGATCCAGGACCAGGTCCAGGCTCAGTTAGTGGGAACCAGAATCCTTCCTGGTTTAAAGAAAAGAAGCGACAAGGACAGGGTCAGTAACAGATACAGACACGTCAATAAAACTGGACTAAACTGGTCTGGAACAAAAGTCGACGCCCGTCATTCAGTAAAATGTCATTTAGTGAAACGACAGACCGGTTTCTGAAGGACTAGTAAGGACAAAGTGATCTTAGACTCTGCTGAACCTGGTCTGAACCTCCTCTGAGACAGACTAGAACTGAAACCAATCTGACACTAGACTGAAGTGGTTTTGAATCAGGTGTACTGGTCTGAACTGGTTTTGAGTCAGGTGTCCTGGTCTGAACTGGTTTTGAATCAGGAGTACAGGTCTGAACTGGTTTTGAACCAGGTGTACTGGTCTGAACTGGTTTTGAATCAGGAGTACAGGTCTGAACTGGTTTTGAACCAGGTGTACTGGTCTGACCTCGGGCCTTCCTCTTGTAGTAGATGAATCCAGCCAGAGATAAGATCAGACCCAGGATCAGTCCTGAGGCTCCGATGGCGATCTTGTTTCTCTCAGACTCGGGCATTGACGGGTCTGAGGACAGACAGGTAGAGAGACAGACAGGTGAGCAGGCAGACAGGTAGACAGGTGAGTAGACAGGTTCAGAGGCAGGTAGACAGGTGAGCAGACAGACAGGTAGAGAGACAGACAGGTGAGCAGGCAGACTGGTGATCAGGCAGACAGGTAAAGAGACTGACAGGTGAGCAGACAGGTACAGAGGCAGGTAAACAGGTGAGCAGACAGACAGGTAGAGAGACAGACAGGTGAGCAGCCAGACAGGTGAGCAGCCAGACAGGTGAGCAGACAGACAGGTAGAGAGACAGACAGGTGAGCAGGCAGACAGGTGAGCAGACAGACAGGTAGACAGGCAGACAGGTGATCAGGCAGACAGGTATAGAGACAGACAGGTGAGCAGACAGACAGGTAGAGAGGCAGACTGACAGGTGAGCAGACAGGTACAGAGGCAGGTAAACAGGTGAGAAGGCAGACAGGTAGAGAGACAGACAGGTGAGCAGGCAGACAGGTGAGCAGACAGACAGGTAGACAGACAGACAGGTGAGCAGGCAGACGGGTGATCAGGCAGACAGGTAAAGAGACTGACAGGTGAGCAGACAGGTACAGAGGCAGGTAAACAGGTGAGCAGACAGACAGGTAGAGAGACAGACAGGTGAGCAGGCAGACAGGTGAGCAGACAGACAGGTAGACAGACAGACAGGTGAGCAGGCAGACAGGTATAGAGACAGACAGGTACAAAGGCAGGTGAACAGGTGAGCAGACAGACAGGTGAGCAGGCAGACAGGTATAGAGACAGACAGGTGAGCAGGCAGACAGGTGAGGAGGCAGTTGGGTGAGTAGACAGACGGGTGAACAGGCAGACAGGTGAGCAGACAGACAGGTGAGCAGACAGACAGGTAGACAGACAGACAGGTGAGCAGGCAGACAGGTATAGAGACAGACAGGTACAAAGGCAGGTGAACAGGTGAGCAGACAGACAGGTGAGCAGGCAGACAGGTATAGAGACAGACAGGTGAGCAGGCAGACAGGTGAGGAGGCAGTTGGGTGAGTAGACAGACGGGTGAACAGGCAGACAGGTGAGCAGACAGACAGGTGAGCAGACAGACAGGTGAACAGGCAGACAGGTGAGCAGACAGACAGGTGAGCAGGCAGACAGGTATAGAGACAGACAGGTGAGCAGGCAGACAGGTGAGGAGGCAGTTGGGTGAGCAGACAGACGGGTGAACAGGCAGACAGGTGAGTACAGACAGGTGAGCAGACAGAGAGGTAGAGAGACAGACAGGTGAGCAGACAGACAGGTGAGCAGACAGACAGGTGAACAGGCAGACAGGTAGACAGACAGACAGGTGAGCAGACAGACAGGTGAGCAGACAGACAGGAGAGCAGGCAGGCAGACAGGTAGACAGACAGACAGGTAGAGAGACAGACAGGTGAGCAGGCAGACAGGTACAGAGACAGACAGGTATAGAGACAGACAGGTGAGCAGGCAGACAGGTAGACAGGCAGACAGGTAGAGAGACAGACAGGTGAGCAGGCAGACAGGTACAGAGACAGACAGGTATAGAGACAGACAGGTGAGCAGACAGACAGGTGAGCAGACAGACAGGTAGACAGGCAGACAGGTACTTACCCCAGTCGGTCACCAGAGGCTCTTTCAGGCTGGCGTGCTCCACCACACAGGAGATCTTCTCTCCAGACCTGCTTCAACACAAACAACACATCAGACTGTCACACTTACTGGGAGACCTGGACCTGGACCTGGACCTGGACCTGGACTCACCTGGGCGTGTACTCCAGGTGAGAGTGGATCTGGTAGTACCAATCCCCGTCTGCCAGCTCATCGGTGGAAGTGACATCAGAGGTGACTTCCTGTCCGTCTCTGAGCCAGCTCACTCGGATCTGTTGGGGGTAGAAGTCGAAGACGCTGCAGACCAACATGGAGGGGTGTTTCCCACCGGAGGGCGCCGTGGAGCTCAGCCTGACGTAGGGCGCCGCTGCAACACAGACGCCATTACTGTCGTCAGGGCAACGTTTCTTATTTTAACCTTTTTCAAAACAAACAGAAGACGTGGCGCCCGGCCAGAAATCACAGCAGCGACACGGTGTGCTCTGATTGGTGCGTTTCAGTTTGATCCCGCCCACTGGTTTGATGGTTTGACAGGTTTCATGGGAGAATCCTGCCATTAAAAATGACCACGAAAAGGACGTTTACAGTAGAAATGAGCTCAAATCAGAGACATTACATTAATATTTGAAATATAACGGAATCACTGAACTCTGTAATAATTATTTATTTATTTTAAATGTTGTTTCATTTTTCACAATAAAATCTGAGCCTGATGAAAAAAGTGTAGAAGGAGATTTGAGCTTTTTATCTGAGAGAAGTCGAAGACATTTCTGACGACAGCTGACAGAGACATTTCAGAAATGAGACGAGTAATAACAGTGAGGTTGGACATTGAGCAGCAGGTGGAGACAGACATGAGGACATTAAAGGCAACAGCAGAAATGATAGTAATTATAATATAATAATAATATAATGATAATATAATAATAACTAGTAATAATAATAATAATAATAATAATAATAATAATATAATAATATAACAGTATTGTCTGAGGTTGCAGTCGCTCGGTCTGAGCAGCAGGTGGAGACAGACATGAGGACATTAAAGGCAACAGCAGAAATGATAGTAATTATAATAATAATAACAGTAATAATAACAATATAAATAATAATAATAATATAACAGTATTGTCTGAGGTTGCAGTCGCTCGGTCTGAGCAGCAGGCGGCGGCAGAGGTCAACATGTTAAACTGAATTGTCTTTTATAAAATATATTTTATTACAGCAGCTGTGATTATAGTTTATATACAAACTGTTTGCAGCAACTTGTCGAATCAAACTAACAGGAAGTTTTCACTGAACACAGTTTAGTGTGAGATCAATTACACATCTTAAAATATTAATATTAATAATAATAATAATGACTCGTTTCTAGTTGAAACAGTAAAATGTTTAGAGGAATAATATTATTGATCCAGTCAGTGTGTTAATGAATCAATACATGAATCAATACATGAATCAATAACTGACCTGATGCTGTTGGACGTTACAGAAACTCAGACTCACCTGATTTAGTCAGAATGTTGCTGTACCAGTTCCCGATGTTGTGTTCGCAGTACCTCTCCTTCTCAGCTCTCATCTGAGCCAGATATGAAAGATCTTTGTTCCAGTTCTTTGCGTACATCAGTCCAGGCTCAGTGTATCCAACAAACAATCCAACACTGCTGCTGAACCTCACATCCTCCACTTTGTTGAAATAGAAAGAGCAGATGTACTCGATGTCCTTCAGATCAGTGGAGTTAAACACACAGCGGTCCACTGAATATTCCAAAAATCCATCTGAAGAACAGAATCAGTTTAAACAATATGATCAGTGTAGTGATCAGTGATCGGTGTATTGATGAGTGTATTGATCAGTGATCAGTGTATTGATGAGTGTATTGATCAGTGATCAGTGTATTGATGAGTGTATTGATCGGTGATCGGTGTATTGATCGGTGTATTGATCGGTGTATGGATCCTACCTGCTGAGCAGAGGCTGATGAAGAGGAGCGAGAAGCTGAGAAAGGATGAAGCCATGTTCCTCTGTTCACTTGACAAACACTGACACAGTCTGACTGAGAGCTGCTCTAAAAACCAGAGGACATGATCACATGACCTGATCATCAGCTGTTACCAGGCAGACAAGTCAGGCAGAAGCCACTCAGTCACAGGAGGGACTGCTAGCTCATTACTGTTATTATTATTATTATTATCATCATCATCATCATCATCATCATCATTATTACTTACTGTTATTATTATTATTATTATCATCTTCATCATCATCATCATTACTGTTATTATTATTATTATTACTGTTATTATTATTATTATCATCATCATCTTCATCATCATCATCATCATCATCATCAGGCAGAAGCCACTCAGTCACAGGAGGGACTGCTAGCTCATTACTGTTATTATTATTACTGTTATTATTATTATTATTACTATTATTATTATTATTACTATTATTATTATTATTATTATTATTATTATTATTATATCATCATCATCATCATCATCATCATCATCATCAGGCAGAAGCCACTCAGTCACAGGAGGGACTGCTAGCTCATTACTGTTATTATTATTATTATTGTTATTATTATAATGATTAATATTATCTGTCTGCAGTGAAATATTGATCTATAGTTCTGTTAGCGTCTTATCAATACACATCGGTCGTCATGTATCATTAGTAGAAGTAATTATTACAGTTCACAGTTAGATGACGTATGAAAAGACTGCACTGTGTTGATGATTACACAGCTAAATAAAGGTTTTATGTATTATTCATATTTTGGGTCAGTGGCTTCCACCGGATCCTAAAATCGGGTTTATTGATGAACACCGAAGTGAGTGCTGACAGCTGATGGACATTTAGCAAATACCAGAACAATAATCACACATTCACATTATTTAATATCTATATTCAGACAACAGCGTCCAAAGTCAATAAAGTAGCCATTTCCTTCAGAGACGGCTCCTGATCCGGACAGGAAACTGCCATCAAGACAGAGCTCATCACGCTGTCCGTCAGTCAGATGTATAAGTTAGGATTATTTAATGATGATGATGATGATGATTATTCTTATATCTTCATTTATCTGTCCTTCCATCTCTTTCTTCCTGCCCTCCGGCTCCACCGTCCTCCTCTCTTGATCACTCTTTTGTTTAGATGTGGGAGCATCTGTGTGTCATGAATGATGATCAACTACCATCCAAATCAGCACTTTCCCTTCTGCAACTAATGCAGTCCCACAAACTAGCGGACATATGGAGGACTCTGCTATAGGCCTAGACTGCCGGGAGACTTCCCATGATGCACTGGGCGGGACAGTGGTGAAACCCACATGACACAGATAGAGGAAATGACTCTAAAGCGTCTCTGACTAAATTAAACTGCAATATCATCCAAATGTTTGTTCCTTTTTGATAGACATGCCTCCGCGGGACACAGAGAGGGGGCGGCCCTTCGCCCCTCGTCATGTGACACTGTAGCATCCAAACTCGGTGTGGTTGCCATTGTGTGGGGGCCCCGGAGGCCCCGGAGGCTCCGGTGGCCCCAGAGGCCCCCCTCTGAGGCTTTTGAAGTTGTGGAAATGATTAACGACGAGTTGCCCTGCGAATGAAAATCTCCACGCGCCTCAGAAGAAGCGCAGCTCATATTTTTACATCCAAACTCGACGTGGCCTACTCAGTTCAGCTGTCTCCGTTGTCTTAGTGTGTTTTTTGTGAGATGAAAGAACTGAAATGATTCTAAATGTTGAACCAGCAAAGTGTATAGAAGGTACTCGCTATTTTAAATAGTACTTCTACCAGGCCCAAACGATTTTGAATGGAAACAATGTTTTTAATTCTGATTACAATAATTCAATTTAAGATGAGGCCAGAGTGAGGCCGAGCATCAGCAGACATCAGACAGGGACACATGAGGGTGAGGGACGTACTATGGAGGGCCATGCCAGGAAGAGAGAAAGACATGCTGTGGTCTTCTTTACAGTTGTATGTATGTCCATAAATTGTCTCTGTTAAAGCGCTGTAGGAATAAAATGGAACTGGACTGAAAGGAATGACAGCGTGTTGCCTGGACTGTCTTTATTTTATTGTCTCTGGAAACTTCATACACAGAAATGTTTATTATGTAAACCCAGACATTGTGTGATATCCATTCATGGAGATATGAGAACAATCAAAACCTGGTTTTGGATTATAGAGTGAAATATATTAAATTTCCAATGACTTGATTTTGCAAAATCTATTTTTAGATTTTTACCTTACATGATGTACACAATATCAACTCATCTGAGTTCAAAGAGTTTGTTTGAAGTTTCACTTTTTAGTTTGTTCAAAGTTTGAATGCTTTACGTAGCTCTGTAGCTATAGCTCTGTCTGTAACGTGAGATGAAGGCCCGCCGTGCCGTGTTGAAACGCCGTGATCACCACAGCTACGCGTCTTTTAGAGACGGCAACGAGAAGCTTAAAATGAGCTTGAAAAAAGGGGTCGAAAGGTCTGTGTTTCCCTGCTGCATCCTGGAGTCAGAGGTCACATCCCCGTTAAACTTGCTGCCTTTGCCTCAGAGAGAACATCAGAAAAAACTACGCTTTCAACAATAAATCCTGGAATTATCTCAGATCACTCACCTGCATGTATTTTCTTTCTTTCAGTTATAAAAAAAGATCAGTTCCTGACGGGAATTAAAGCTGAACATGTAGTGAAATCCTTTTCTCCTCTGATGTTCAGATCAACGCATCCTCATACACGATATCTTAATAATCCTACGAATGTCTGTGATGCAGTTTTGTTGTTTGCCAACCGGAAAGACGAAGACTTTAAGCTTCTGTTCAGAGCCTGGAAACACTGTGGACGCAAGTTGTTTTCACACGTTTCAGAAATTAGACAGCTTCGTGTAGATTATTCTTTATTACATTAAAACACTTTTCTCTCCCAGGTCATGAGAGTTCATGTTCATACAGTGAAGATTAAGAAGTGACCGTCCATCTGACCCAAGTGTCAAAAGCAAAGATGTCTCATTACAGTTTCAGAGTAGATGACAGAAGAGGAATATACAGAAACAGGCTGCAGACCAGGACCCTGCTCTTCAGACATGATAACTGAGTTATTTTCAGATACAAATGGCACCAAAACATGTTGATATAAATATGATTTTAGATAATAATGTGTACATTTCAACTGAAATCACATTTAGTTCCTTTTTGTAGACAAAAATAACGTCAAGATGATTTTTAAATGTATTATTAATAGTTAATAGGAAGAAATACTTTGGGGGAAATATCAGAAATGCTGCTTTTCGTGTAGCTGGCTGGAGGGGCGTGTCCCTGTCTGTGTTTGATTGACAGCAGCTGGCAGGCTGCCAGAGTGCTGCTGTTACAGCTTAGCAAACAAAGTAAACAAACTTGCGCTGTAGCCAACAGTGAGAACCACAGCAGCATCTAACTGGACCACAGTGACATTAGTTCACATGCTGTTTAAAGGCGGGGCAGCGACTCTAATCCAGTATGCGTCTTTTTGTCTAATTCAGTTCTCGGTCTGCTAGCTGTCTGTTCAGTGTGAGCGCTGAAAACGACTCCGGTGTTTGTTCACGGCTCTGTGAGCGTCGCTGTCTGGAGCTGCTGTGCTGCTCTGGGAGACGTCTCGTCCTCTCTGGATGTTAGCTTAGCAGCAGCAGCTGTAGGGGCAGTTTGCTAACCCACAGCCTAGCTAACATTCTTACATTACTTGCTGTGTCGCTGTTCTGTATCATGGTACTGGATTTCTCCAGAATCACATGCTCCATCTTTAATGTGCTGCAGCTGAGCAGCTAATTAGCTAACTAGGCTGAAACTGACGTTAGCAGGTTCACTTTTCCCCACTGAACTATCATCATCAACCAGTAAACCCACTTGGTACTTGACACTTAGTTTATCTTATACTTATACCGACATGATACTTCATTTATGTTCTGACCTGTTTTATAGTTTTATAGTGTATCATATTGTTTGCTAGTACTTCCTCCTGTGTGCACTGACGTAAAGACGAGCTGCTGCAACAAAGAGTTTCCCTTCAGGATCAATAAAGTCTTTCTGATTCTGATTCTGATTCTGAATGTTTGTTTGGTGGCTCATTCAGCAAGCTGCAGGACGAGACTGTTCATGTTTGTAAATTAGACAAGAAGAGACGTTAGCATGAAGCTAATGTGGTTGTTGTTCAGAGTCTGTGGCTCTCATGTAGCTGCTGACTGGCTCGGTGTGACCGTCTGCTCTGCCTTAACGCTGACGTTACTGTTTTGTGAAAGATTTGATTGGCTACATTGAAATAAGGTCTCCATCTGTGCAGACAGAAACCTAACGCTATTCTGCTGAATTAATGCAACTGATAATGTGATAATGGCATCTTTCAAATTATTACATTTGTATTTATAGAAACAGCAGACAGTCCTGGTGAAAGGTGTGTCGACGGGTCAGAGAGGGAGGGGTCGTTTTCCTCAGACCTCACTGCCCACAGTTTTAGAGGAACTACATCTGGCCAATAGTTTCACTGAAGACATTATCCAGAGTAACAGGGACTCTGTTTGTGTAGGAGATGTGGATGGTGCATGTTTCAGTACTGTGAGCGGCACAAACTAAACTCCATCCGCCTGCTCTGTGTTGTGGTGGAAACAGAAATATCAGAGACACATAAAGCTGCAGAGGGAAGAGAGGAAAATGTTTTTGTAATTTGAGTGATCTTAAGATGGTTGCAGTGCAAAAACAGCTAAAACATGCTAAGCTAAGCTCATAACTGTGAGAAAACATCTACAATTTGTTTTCTTTGTGAATGCAATGTGCTTCTGTAAAAACGTGCTGTTTGTAGCTACTTATGAGGACAATCACATGATCAGCACTCAGCCAATCATATGAGAGCTGATCACGGTTTCAACGCTCCTCACGTAGCACGCTGTTATTCACGGTGACTTCATCTGAGATAACGAATCAGTAGTTTAACTGCTTTCAAACCAGAGACATGAAAATCAGAATTTAGAGGATCAGTTCAGCCTGAATTAGTTAATGTACATATGAGATCAGGGGCCAGTAGGATACACTTCAGTGACATCATTACCCCTAGCCAATCAGCTGCATTCGTTTCCTTTGATGAGGAAGAAGGTTCCAGCAGCCACACCGAGCAGACCGACCGTCAGACCGAGTCCACAAAACACCGCAGGTCCAATACCGGGCTGAGTCTTCTCCTTCACATCTGGAGACAGAAAACACACAGAGACATTAACACGCTGCTGCTTCACCTCCACATCTGGAGACAGAAAACACACAGAGACATTAACACTGCTTCACCTCCACATCTGGAGACAGAAAACACAGAGACATTAACACGCTGCTGCTTCACCTCCACATCTGGAGACAGAAAACACACAGAGACATTAACACGCTGCTGCTTCACCTCCACATCTGGAGACAGAAAACACACAGAGACATTAACACGCTGCTGCTTCACCTCCACATCTGGAGACAGAAAACACACAGAGACATTAACACTGCTTCACCTCCACATCTGGAGACAGAAAACACACAGAGACATTAACACTGCTTCACCTCCACATCTGGAGACAGAAAACACACAGAGACATTAACACTGCTTCACCTCCACATCTGGAGACAGAAAACACAGAGACATTAACACTGCTTCACCTCCACATCTGGAGACAGAAAACACACAGAGACATTAACACGCTGCTGCTTCACCTCCACATCTGGAGACAGAAAACACACAGAGACATTAACACGCTGCTGCTTCACCTCCACATCTGGAGACAGAAAACACACAGAGACATTAACACGCTGCTGCTTCACCTCCACATCTGGAGACAGAAAACACAGAGACATTAACACGCTGCTGCTTCACCTCCACATCTGGAGACAGAAAACACAGAGACATTAACACTGCTTCACCTCCACATCTGGAGACAGAAAACACACAGAGACATTAACCAAGGCTGCTTCACCTCCACATCTGGAGACAGAAAACACACAGAGACATTAACACGCTGCTGCTTCACCTCCACATCTGGAGACAGAAAACACACAGACATTAACATGCTGCTGCTTCACCTCCACATCTGGAGACAGAAAACACAGAGAGACATTAACACTGCTTCACCTCCACATCTGGAGACAGAAAACACACAGACATTAACACGCTGCTGCTTCACCTCCACATCTGGAGACAGAAAACACAGAGAGACATTAACACTGCTTCACCTCCACATCTGGAGTTTGGTCAGGTAATGAGGTGTTTGTCTGTATTTCGTGTAGATGTTAATAAAGTTTCTCACCCCAGAGCCTGGTCAGTGGTTGGTTCAGGGCCAGATGTTTCACTGTGCAGCTGTAAATGTCTCCCAGCTGTGGGACGAACTCCAGTGTGGACATCTGTCTGAAGGAACCGTCTTTGTTGGGGAAGGGAACGTTGATGCTGGTTCCTTCGGTCACGTTCTCTCCGTTCTTTGTCCAGTCGATCTTTACAGGAGCCGGATAGAAACCAGTCACATGACAGACGAGGTGGTTCTTCTCTCCGAGCTCCACGTCGTCTCGGGCGTAGATCATCGGACTGGAAGGAGCATCTGTACAGAAACAGAGTGCAGTTCAACGCTGATGCCTTCACTGGAACTGTGTTTCTTACAGTCTCCACCATTTCACAGTTAAATTATTTTTCTCCTTACTGAAAATAAAGGTCCATCTTTAAAACATATATGAAACTGAAAATAAGCACATTAATATACTGAGTGTAGAGTAACTTCAGAGTTAGTTGGACATGTGAGCAGTTTAAAGTTAGAAGTTGACATTGCTGCAGACACTGAAGGACGAGGAAGAGAGGAGAGACGTATTAAAGGACACTGAGACACTTTCATCAATCCTGAACTTCCAGAGGAAGAGGAGGGTTCAAACCATCGAACTTCAATAAGTGAGGGTCAGTGTGGTGAAGGTTTGTAGAAGAAGAGAGCTACAACGTTAATGAAATGAAAGTACAGAAGTCCTCTGAGGACAGGTACTGTTTGCTGACTGTAATCAGATTATTACGACTGTCTAATAAAATAACATAAAACTAATTTGTAACAACACAAAATACGTTTTGAAGAACGAAACATTCACTGCCAACATAATTACATTTATACAGGTTTGATTATTAAGATGTTGTGTTTGTGGTTATTTGTTTTGAATTAATTCAACTGTCAAACTATCAAATGTCGCTTTCCTCTGAGTAATGAATTCAATGAATCAACTAGATAATAGATGCATGGATCCAAACTGGTGAATGTGAAAATAAATACTTTTCCCACACGTCTGATGAGTTTCAGTCAATAATGTTTCTAAACAAACTCAAACAGTTAAAGTTTTACGAATATAAATTCTACTATCTGATTTTACTGTCAGCATGTTTATAAAACTGAAAAGAAAATGAAATCATGTGAGTTGGACTTGACACAGTCATACAGTCTAAAGCGTGATTTACCAAAACCTCTGAAGGCTCTCTGGACACACGACATGTTCTTAAAGTTAAATATTATTTACAATCAGTGTTCAGCTGCGGTACAAATATCTACAAACAGAAGTGACAGAATATCTCAACTTCATATTTCTCTTACCGCGCTGCAGAGGAGGGTTCTTATAGGCCTGGAGATCCACTTTCAGGTTCTGTTTGCAGATCTGTAGATCAGCCTCAGCTTGTTGATAAGCATCCCGGGCAGGTCATATGATCCACAAAGTCGGGCTGAGGATCGACTCCTTTCTGGTTGATGAAGTCTGCGACCCAAACCTCTTCACCATCCAGACCAAACATCTTCTCTCCATCAGAGTCTGAACAGCCGATGATACCAATGTCCTGATGTAGAACTGAAGAGAGACAGAAACCGGATCAGCTGTTTGTTTGTTTGTTTGTTTGTTTGTTTGTTGTTCTGACTGTCAGTAAACAAACATCAGAGACAGAAACTTACTGTCAGCTGAGACGCAGAGGACACAGGAGAGGACCGGGACCAGGACCAGGACCAGCATCTTCATCATCTTCATCAGCAGCAGCAGCTCTCTGTAGACCTGAACCTGTCTGAGTCTCTCTGTAGACCTGAACCAGTCTAAGACCTGAACCCGTCTGAGTCTCTCTGTAGACCTGAACCTGTCTGAGGCTCTCTGTGGACCTGAACCTGTCTGAGACCTGAACCAGTCTGAGCCTGTCTGAGACCTGAACCAGTCTGAGTCTCTCTGTAGACCTGAACCTGTCTGAGACCTGAACCAGTCTGAGTCTCTCTGTAGACCTGAACCTGTCTGAGACCTGAACCCGTCTGAGGAGGACTGACAGAAACTCCAGCAGCAGCTGAGCTCTTACACACAGAACAGCCAATCAGAGAGCAGAGATCCCGTGATGTCATCAGTAACCAGGTAGAGCTGAGCTGTAACATACAGACGAGACGCAGCTGCAGAGTATTGATTATTAACCCGATCAGTAATCAATACTGAGGCTGTGAAGACTTTTAAAGGAGAAGTGATCTGCAGCTGACGGAAACAAGAATCTTTCAGTAACTTGAACCTTTAGTCTGAAGACAGCCGGAGTCTAAAGTCCGACATCAGTCAGGAGCTCGTCTGTAAGAGTTTCAGTTCCCGAGTTTCCTCCTCATCATCGGCGAGTCCTGAACGAGCCGCCTTCATCAACCGTAAAGTCATCATCAGACGAACATCTGGCACGAGAGTGAAGACCCAAACTCCGGACGATCACCAGAAATGAAGCAGGATAAACCATCACTACGGCAACAGCAGCAGGATAAACCATCACTACGGCAACAGCAGCAGGATAAACCATCACTACGGCAACAACAGCAGGATAAAACATCACTACGGCAACAGCAGCAGGATAAACCATCACTACGGCAACAACAGCAGGATAAACCATCACTACGGCAACAGCAGCAGGATAAACCATCACTACGGCAACAACAGCAGGATAAACCATCACTATGGCAACAGCAGAGATTTCTAAACAATATAAACTAGTGATGTCACGACTGAGTTTGTTTCCTGTTCCGTCGTTTCTTATGGCTCGTTTTCTGATTAGTTGTCGCCGTTTTAGGCCAATTTAATGACCAATAAAGACAGTGAACTGTTATGATGATACTGAAGAAGCTTTCCTTCATTTGGTGTCTGTCCCACTACAACCAGTATAACCAGTATAACCAGTCACACACCTGCAGGATCCACCATGAGCATGTTAGCATGTTAGCATGTTAGCATGTTAGCATGTTAGCCGGCCTCAGCGGCCCTGTTGGTCACACAACGTTGTGATTTAATAGTTTCTCTTTATTCTCACTGTGACGCTCAGCCGAGTTTATTTACAGGTTCCTCTGAGTTCACCTGACGTCCACCACAACAGATAAACAAACATCTATAGATATTAAAATATCTATAGATATTTAAATATCTATTGATATTAAAATATCTATAGATATTTAAATATCTATTGATATTAAAATATCTATAGATTAAATAAAGTTTATGTGACAACAACAAACCCGATCACTGATCAGAAGATCATCAGGCTGCAGCAGTCAAAACTGAATCCTACAAACTGTTTCTAGGTGCTTTTCAGTGAAGAAACGTGTGCGAGAGATTAATAACAGATTAATAACAGACAGATTAATAACAGACAGATTAATAATAGATAGATTAATAACAGATAGATTAATAACAGACAGATTAATAACAGACATTAATAATGGAAAGGAATTTAAACATCTAGAAGTAATTTTAGATTTTACATTCGATGCTCATGTTACGAAACTTAAACTGTTTGATAAGATCGTGTTTATCTGTCAAAGCAGCTCAGATGTAGCTGACAGCCTAATCAATAATCAGTCCTATAGTATCGCTACTCAAACCACCTGACAGGCAGGAATCTACTTCCTGTTTACATCACATCTGTTTTTCTCTCTTAAATAAAATAATAAAGAAACAATAAAACTTTCAGTGAATCTTGTAGATTTTCAGCTGAAGTCATCGTTCAGTCTGATTTCTGATCAATAAAGTTTGATCAGATTATTAGTCTGACATAAAGTTCAGTAAACAGACTCAGAGTCATGTGATCGGACTGGTGAACTTCCTGTCTGCGCACACGCTGCCTTCAGCTACCTGAGTTTTCCTGCAGCACCTGAACGCAGCGGCGGCTCCGGAAAGTCCCGACTTCACTTTCGCTTCAGGATCAGCAGCCAATCAGAAGAGCAGCTGCTGATGAGTCATCTGTTGTCAGAGCAGCATGTTGTCGAACCTGCGGACTCCTGAGTTCATCACTTCAACTAACGTGAATCCAGCTGTTTGATCCTGTTCCAGATGTTTGATCCTGTTCCAGCTGTTTGATCCTGTTCCAGATGTTTAAACTAATAACTGCAACGTGAACGAAGCTGCAGATTTTATTCATTAAAGTCTGAACTGTCGTTCTGCCACAAGTTGGTGAAGCTTTTCTGTAAAAATAATATAATATAAAGAAAGGTTGTGACTGTTATAATCTCAGGCGCTCACGACTCTTTACACCTCAGACTGATCAACTGATCAGATACATTGAAAAGGAACTAATTACTAATTTACTTTAATAATGACTCAGCACGTGAAGTAATACATTACTCAGCAGTTTCCTCTGAACACCAACAGGAAGTCGACACTTTGGAGGGATTTACTGACCAGCAACCGTTAGCTTAGCATTAGCCTCGGTGGCTGAACTCAGCTGTTCAAACCTGAACTCTACCAGGTGACTCCTGAATGTAGCCTACCTGTGGCTAACGTTAGCAAGCTAACAACACACGACATGTGAATAAGTAACTGGCGTCAGTGGAGTTAACCTCCTCTGTAGTTTAAAGTTTCCCACTTCTCTGTTTAGTGATTTATGTTGCTGTAACTTTATTAATACTTTGGGATGAACGAAGGCTTCTTTTATCTGAGGATCAACTCTGTCATTAATATATATATATTATATATATATATATATATATATATATATATATATATATATATAACCATTAAAATTTTATCAAACTGTGATCACTGGTGTCTTTGTGGAAGTTTAAAGTTTGTTTATTGAGCATGAACAGATTCCATTACAGGCAGGTCATGTGACCTCACAGGTGCACAGGTGCTGCAGTATTAAGTTATTCCAGTGATGCAACACTCAACTCTTCATATTAAACACAGAAGATACAGACAGACATCTTACTGACGTCTGATCAGCCTGACAGGCTGCTGCAGGTCAGAGCGACAGCTGATCATGTGACCGCTGGTCAACTGTCCACCTCCACGAGGACAACATGTCTCTGTGGGGCTGAGGAGCGTAGAGAGAGCTGGAAGGAAGCGTGATGGTGAAACGCCACATCGCCCCCCCAAATGAAATGAAAACAGACGCTCGTGTTGTTTGTCCCAATTAGGAGTTGATGTGTTTTATTTTTAGACGTAGATGCAGCAGAATGGATCAAACTCATTAACAGTCATTTAAAGTTTAGTTTGGTTTCGCATGTAAACGCAACAGAACATCAGCATGTAAAATGTGCCGTAAATACACAGAGGTTTGGTTGAGCTTGATCCAGTTTAGTCACACTGAGTTTTAAACAGTGAACTCACTGCAGAGAAACGTGAGTTAGAAACTGTAACATGAATGTTAAAGCGTCGTGTTAAATACTGACGTCAGCAGTGAAGGTATCAGCCTGATCTTCACTGTGAATAGTTATATAATGAAATAGTTGTCAGTGCTGGGATTCTGCTTCAGCACTTTGGAAAGTCCCAACTTTACTTTCACTTCCTGTTCCATCAGCAGCCAATCAGAAACACAGCTGCTGATGAGTCATCAGTTACCAGGAGCAAAAGGTTGCAGGTGAACAGCAGCAGCGAGGAGGAGCTCAGACGCCCCCTACTGGTTCATCAAGGTGACACCAGTATATTTACACCTGAGGTCTGACAGCCAATCAGAAACACAGCTGCTGAAGAGTCATCTGTTGCTAGGAGCAGACCTGATACTGAGACCTGAACCTGAACCTGAGACCTGAACCTGAGACCTGAACCTGAGACCTGAACCTGAGACCTGGCTGCAGGAATTACCTCGTGCTTCATTTTACCAGAACCACCTGTCTGTCTGTCTGCCTGCCTGCCTTCCTGCCTGTCTGTCTGTCTGTCTGTCTGCCTGTCTGTCTGCCTGTCTGTCTGTCTCTCTGCCTGCCTGCCTGTCTGTCTCTCTGTCTGTCTGCCTGTCTGTCTGTCTCTCTGCCTGCCTGCCTGTCTGTCTCTCTGTCTGTCTGCCTGCCTGTCTGTCTCTCTGTCTGTCTGTCTCTCTGTCTGTCTGTCTGTCTGCCTGTCTGTCTGTCTGTCTGTCTCTCTGCCTGCCTGCCTGTCTGTCTCTCTGTCTGTCTGCCTGCCTGTCTGTCTCTCTGTCTGTCTGTCTGTCTGTCTGTCTGCCTGTCTGTCTGCCTGTCTGTCTGTCTCTCTGCCTGCCTGCCTGTCTGTCTCTCTGTCTGTCTGCCTGCCTGTCTGTCTCTCTGTCTGTCTGTCTGTCTGTCTGTCTGCCTGTCTGTCTGCCTGTCTGTCTGTCTCTCTGCCTGCCTGCCTGTCTGTCTCTCTGTCTCTCTGTCTGTCTGTCTGTCTGTCTGTCTCTCTGTCTGTCTGCCTGCCTGTCTGTCTGCCTGTCTGTCTGTCTCTCTGCCTGCCTGCCTGCTCTCTCTCTGTCTGTCTGTCTGTCTCTCTGTCTGCCTGTCTGTCTGTCTGTCTGTCTGCCTGTCTGTCTCTCTGTCTGTCTGCCTGTCTGCCTGTCTGTCTGCCTGTCTGTCTCTCTGCCTGTCTGTCTGTCTGCCTGTCTGTCTCTCTGTCTGTCTGCCTGTCTGTCTCTCTCTCTGTCTGTCTCTCTCTCTGCCTGTCTGTCTCTCTGCCTGTCTGTCTGTCTGCCTGTCTGTCTCTCTGTCTGTCTGCCTGTCTGTCTCTCTCTCTGTCTGTCTCTCTCTCTGCCTGTCTCTCTCTCTGCCTGTCTGTCTCTCTGCCTGTCTGTCTGTACGTCTTTAAGAGTGAAACATATTTTTGTCGCCTGTTCTCTGAGTCAGCGTCCCAGTCTGGATCCTGTAGACCAGGTCCTGATCAGGATCAGGGTCTACAGGTGGGGAGAGCCAGACAGGATCCGACCCTCGCTGACCAGCTACATCACTGTGTAATTAAAGTCTCAGGTTTAACACTGAAACAAGTTTTAAACTCTGGAGAGTTTTAATAAAACTCGGTTTCAGGCTGAAGATGAGTTTATTCATTTAGAGGAAGAACGTGAGACAGCAGCGGCTCCACCTGCAGGTCAGAGCTGGTATTACAACCGTTACTGTTATTGATATTATTATTGATTTATTATTATTAGTATTGTTTACTGCTCTATCGGTGTATCTGAGTGGCGTTTCTCGGAAATATACTGAATCAATAAACTGATCTGGGGTCTGGTGTTTTATATTGTTATATATATATTGATTTATTGGATATTTGTATCAAACTTTATTTACACGGTGATTTAGCTCTGGTTTGTTAGCTGCTGAGGATCAATAAAGTTTGAAAGACAGTCAGTGTCATTAAAAAGACGACAGCGCCGCCTGCAGGTCCCACCTGTTACTACAGTGTGTTCACTGCAGTTAGTCACATTTTATAGATATTAAAATGTGAATTATTATTAAAACAGACTCAGAGCTCATCTGTCCAGATCTGTCAGTGTGATGTTGTACAGAAAGTCTCTGCTGTTATGTTTGTTTGTTGTTCTTCCTCTTCATTAACATATTTACACTGATTATTACTGAACTACAGAAACTATAGTTACTGCTAACTTTCTATCCACAAATGAAAACCTGCCTTCACTCTAATGTTTTACACTGAAGGATGAATAAAACCTAAATACACATACAGTACGTGTGTATTTAATACAGATACAGTATGTGTGTATTTAATAAACATATGCTGCGGTTGCAGCTTTTTACTTTTTAAATATCAGTTCAGGTATTTATCTTCTAGAAATAATCAAAATAAAATGTGAACTGAAACAAAGAGCTCCTTCAGACAGTCGGAGGAGTTTCTCTAATAATAAATAAATAAAATGAATTTAAATATTAAAATCTGTATTTTCTCTCTACAGTGTTTTAATCAACTTTATTAAAGCCGCAATAACGAGACAAACAACAACAGACTAAATAAACAAAACAACAAAGATACTCTTCGTGTTCAGATCTGAATCTGTTCTGTAACAAAACATTTATAAAGTTTCTTTAACGAAGATGAACATGTGAGACGTTTCATTAGTTACCGGGAGATCAGACGGCGGACCTGTGCGTGCTGACGTCTGAGCGTGCTGACGTCAGCGGTCAGCGTATTGTGTCACTTCCGGTCACCGGCGTTTGAGTTTTACTAGCAGTGTATTTCTGCTGCTCGAGCTCATCAGTTAATTTCTTCATAATAGTGATTAACTATCTGCTACAAACTTACACCAGTTCTGCTGAAGCGCTCATAGCTCTCCTTCTTTTAGCGACTTTCTCGCTAATCTCACAGTTTAGCTAGCTACAGTTCTTTAGCTTAGCAGCTAGCGATGGCTTCTCTCTCTGCTGCTCGGTGTGTCACATGTTTAGCTCTTCCTCTGCCTCCTTCAGTGATAATGGCACATGTAATAAATGTAGTTTATTTGTAGTGTTGCAGGCGAGGCTTAGTGAATTGGAAACGCGGTTCCGCACCATGGGAACTCAACCATTAGCTGCTGTAGTTAGCCAGTAGTGATGGGATTTATGGCTCTTTGAGGGGATCCGGATCTTCGCGATCCGTTCCTGTCAAAGAGCCGTTCAAAAGAGGGTTAGGGTTAGGTTAGAACGGCTCTTTTGGCTCTTTTTAAATATTTAGTCCGTTTTAAGAAGCCAGCTTGGGGGCATCTCAGTTTATCCTGGAAATAATCACTGGGAGGAATGATGAGGTGAGATTTGTAGTCAAATAATTAAAACTCGGATATCACACACCAATATCTGAGTTTGAATTATTACTACAAATACTAAATACTGAAATATTGATTATTACCTCATTTGTCATGTGTGGACTATATTCCATAGGGTTGCACAAATCCCTCTGCTTAGACAGTGACATCACTATTTTGGATTTACCTTTAGTACAAAGTGTGTGTGTGTGTGTAAAGCTACGTTGACTTATGTTATTCATACAATACCTACTCACAAATAAACATCAAAAACAAAGCCGGCTGCAATGAATTTCTGTGCAAAACAGCTTTTACTACAAACACTTCCACACAAGAACATTTTGATAGAAAACTAAAAATATTTAAAGTAGATAAAATTAGAGTAAATAAAATGGAAATGTCTACATACTATTACTACTGTAAACTTTGTTTTGTAAACTTTTTAAAAGAAGTTTTAAATGAACACAAAATGCAATGTAAATAAATACAAAGCAGTTCCTTACTTTATGGCTTTTTCTGCCTCTATTTTTTGTCCTTGGGCAAATTTGCATTGAGGAAGACAAGAGCTCTGACCTTTTTGGGCTTAAGGCGACTTCTCCTCTCTGAGATTATCTGTCCAGTTTTCGAGAATATTCTCTCAGAGGGAACTGATGTCGCCACAACACAAAGCTTCTTGGCCATCAGCTTGCTCAGCCTGGGGTCAACAGGGGCTCGACTCTCCACCACTTGAGGGGATCCTCATGTGTTGGAAGAAGAGGCTCCTCCAGGTAGGCTCGCACCTCCATGACAGCATCACTGTTCCAGCTACCTGCTCATAGGGGTGGGAGATATAACAATGGGAGATACCATTTTTATGTGATTAGAGTAGATAAAATTATATTCAACTTTTGTCATTACACAGTGTAAGAGAACAGAGTAATGAAATGCAGTTTAGCATTTAATTAGAAGTGACAATAGTAGATTTGCATATGTACAGTATGTGCAGTATGTACAGATTAAATGCAGTGATTTACAGCTATTGGAAGTTTTAGACTGAGATATCAAATATCTAAAAAAATGTGACTTATTGTTGCCACCCTTACTTCCTCATGGAAGTAGCTCCAAACTATTGATCCAGCACCACTGCCTGCTCCTTCCAGTCCTCCCACAGCTGGTTGCTGTTGGATGGGTTTGCCACTGCTAATTCTTGCTGCTGCAGTTGACAGCCTTTGAAACGTCTCATCTGCTGTTCTGCCATCAGGGAAGGCCATCCTCTTAAAACGCGGGTCAAGTGCAGCAGCCTCTGCTAGTATGTGGTTGGCATGAATCCTGTGGAATCGCGATGACATACTCGCACGCAGACTGTCGATCACACCTTGCGCTACCGCTGTTGTAGTTTTTCGCCAGAAATCAGCTGTGGCTCTTTGAAGTCCCCTGGCCAGCACTATGACCTTCGAGGCTGTCAAGTAGCTGGTGAAAAAAAGAGAAAAAACTTTAATGTTACAATTTTAAAGCTGAAACAATGATAAATATTACAATGTATTAAACAGATATCTATTGTGGTATCAAATATCCATAATTTCTTATCAGGAAATTGGCATGCAGGATACAGAAATCTACTGACAATGATATATACTCCAGTGTATTACACAGATTTCTAATATGGTATAAAATATTCATAATTTACTATTATGTACTATGCATGCATGCTAAAGAAATATACTGCTGTGCAACTGAGCAACATACCTTTCTGCACTGAGTTCCACAGTGACTTCCTCAAATGGTTGCAAGATTGTGCACATTTCTTGCACTGTGGTCCATTCCTCCTGGGACAGGTGGCGGACAGGTGCATTGGTGACGGCCAGGGTGGAGATTATAGCATTTTTACTGGCAATAAAGCTTTTCAACATGTAGTAGGTGGAATTCAATCCTGTTTTGGTCGGAGCTCCTCCATCTTCATTTGTAGTTGAGTCTCCTTCAGTTTTTGTGCCCCCACGGTGCTTCTGTGAAAGTATTCCACTGCCTCTTTCACCTTATCAATGATGGGCTTTGAAGCTTGCAGGGCATCTCTTACCACCAGGTTAATAGTATGGGCCAGGCACGGTAGGTGCATCCATCCAATGGTTTGTATAGCCTTAGTAACATTTGCCGCATTATCGGTTAGGCAGCACGCTACTTTCTTGTCCACCCCCCACTCTGCTGCAACACTAAGCAGCTGTTGTGCAATGTTGTCTGCTGTGTGCCGCTCACTGAATTCAAAACAGTCCAGGAGACAGGAGGCCACACGGAAATCCTCGATAAAATGGCAGGTTACAGACATATATGATGCTGTCGTTCTTGAAGTCCAACAGTCTGTGGTTAAACAGACAGCTGGTACTTTTGACACCGTTCTCTTCAAAGATGCTGTCTCCCTGTCATACATATCCGTGACCTTCTGGGCTAGTGCCTTCCTACTTGGAGGAATGTAGGAGGGGTTGAGCGCCTGTGAATATTTTTTGAATCCTGTGTCCTCCACTATTGAGAAAGGCTGGAAGTCAGTGGCTATCATCTTTGCCAGCTCTTCGTCTATCTTCTCCTGTCTTAATGGGGTCAAGACAGGAGGTAAATATTGACTGATGGATGTCTGCTTTCTTTTTGGTCGTGCCTGGCCAGGCAATGTGGGCCCAGTGGGGTCAGAGGCTGCTGTGGCTGCAGCTGCACTTGATGTGGAGGCAGAGGAGCAATGGACACATCAGTGTCACTGTTGTTGTCTGAGTCTGGCTCTGCTCTGAAACCTGTGACCTGCAGTGTTGGGTGTTGAGTCTTCAAATGCCTGTGTAAATGATTTGTTGACCCAGACTTAAATGAAATGACTTTTTGACAAATGCTGCATTTAGCTTTACTGTTTTCTCCGCGAGAAAAGTGCATTTGGTTCATTTTCAGATGTGTCACGTGTGTGTCTTCTTCCTTTCGAAGTCTGAACGACCCGCTATTACTGACGTTGGCACTGAGACAGAGAGGCAATCGCACGTGTTTTTTATTTATTTATTTATTTTTTTAACTGGAGTAAGCATGTGACGGCAGCGTGCACACGTCATGGCTCCGCTCCTACCCAATGACAGAGGAACGCAGGGTTTTTTTCACTGGAGTACTCACGTGAAGGATGCGTGCACAACTAATAACTAATATCATCACGCTATAAAGGGTTGGCCTGCGCTGGGTGCGCCCCTCCCCCTATAACTAGGAGCTCATTTGTGTGCATCTGTGTGAAACACGCATAGGAAAAAAGAACGACAGAAAGAACGGCTCCCCTCCAGCCGCGACTCGGCTCCCATCGTTCATGTTTATGAGCCGTTCAAAAGAATCGGTTCGTTCGCGAACGTCACAACTCTATTAGCCAGCCTCCAGAAGCCGGTGCAGACCGACCAGAGGTAGCTCCTGTTAGCCGGGAAACCAGGGAGGTGTGAGAATTAAAAATTTTAATGAAGGTTGATTGCCTATTATATTAATACCATGTTGAATCTTTTTTTACATATATACACACACACACACACACACACACACACACACACACACACAGGGCATGAGGCTTAACAATTCAAAGTGTTGTCCTGCAGACTGCTGACTGCAGGGAAAAGTTGATTAACTGTTGCAAACAGGCTTTTATTTATACAAAGAAACAGGGATATCAGAAAGAACATCATGTACTGAGGACAGTATGTATTGCAATGACCATGAGAGGAGAAGTATCAGTTTTGGGGAACGAAGCAGAGACTTTAGCAACAGAGGAAGTGTAGGATTCCTCCACCAGGGCGCTGTCTCCACACGAGGGTGGAGGCCGGACCAGCCTGTGCACCACCGGAGGGAGAGCTCAGTCTAAACCACAGCTCCTCCCCACCTCTGTAGAAACCTATCAGATAGTTGTACATTCTCATTTAAAACTCTGTGTAAATGTTAAGAATAGCATTGTTTTGAGGATGATGGCTACAGATTAACAGCTTGCTGACTGTGGTTTTCTGAACAGAAAAGATCCTTGTACAAGATGCTTTTGATCCTCCAATGCTTTAATAAATGCCAAATTAAGGAATAGCTTCTCTCCAGACTTTTCTTTTGCAAATAAATGAACGCGCTGACAGAGGCTGGGTAACTGTCTGAAGGAAGCATAGCTCTAAGCAGAAGCCCACGGTTCACCACCAACCTGTTCACGTTTCTAACAACTTCTCCCCACTCAGCGACACACCTGCTGAGAAACCAACTCTGATTATTGGCAGCTCCATTTTGAGAAACGTGAAGTTAGCGACACCAGCGACCATAGTCACATGTGTTCCTGTGGCCAGAGCTGGATCCTATTTAAACCTGCTGGCTAAGGATAGACGTAAATACAGTAAGATTGTTATTCACGTTGATTACACCAGTCAGAGGTCACTAAGTTTAATGTTGAGTTGGGTGTGTACATATGCAAAGACAATGTCGGCCTCCTAGTTTTCTCTGGGCCTCTGCCAAACCTGACCAGTGATGACATGTTCAGCCACATGTCTTCATGCCGCCGCTGGCTGTCGAGCTGGCGTCCAGCAAACGATGTGGGCTCTGTAGATAACTGCCGGACTTTCTGGGGAAGACCTGGTCTGATTAGGAGAGACGGCATTCATCCCACTTTGGATGGAGCAGCTCTCATATCCAGAAACCTGAATGATTTAGTGGTATTAAACCATGACAACTCAGACTAAACCCTGACTGAAAATCCTCAAATAAACTATTGTTATTTAGAAAGTCACACAACTGATTGGCGACTGCTTTCTCAAGGATCTTAGAGAGAAAGGGAAGTTTAGATATAGGTCTATAGTTGGCTGAGACCCCTGGATCAAGAGTGGGCTTTTTAAGAAGCGGTTTAATTACAGCTACTTTAAAGGACTGTGGGACATAGCCTGTTAATAAAGACATATTGATCATATCCAGTAAAGAAGTGCTAACTAAGGGTAAAACATCTTTAAGCAGCCTAGTTGGGATGGGGTCTAAGAGACACGTTGATGGCTTAGATGAATTAATCGTCAAAGTCAGCTGAAGATCGACAGGAGCGAAGCAGCCAAAACACACATCAGGTTTTACAGCTGTTTCCAAGGTTCCTGTGTTTAAAGATAAATCGGCACCGGTTGAAAGCAGGACTCGATGAATTCTTTCTCTAATAGTTAAACTTTATCATTAAAGAAGCTCATGAAGTCGTTGCTACAGAGGGCTATAGGAATACATGGTTCAACAGAGCTATGATTCTCTGTCAGCCTGGCTACAGAGCTGAAAAGAAACCTGGGGTTGTTCTTATCTTCCTCTATTAATGATGGAGGGCATTACGGAGGGCCTTCCTGTATGTAGACCTATAGACCCTCTTTGCCAGACTAAACGAGATTCTTCCAGATTGTTGGAACGCCATTTCCTTTCAAGTTTTTGTGATGTTTGCTTTAATTTGCAGGTTTGGGGGTTATACCATGGAGCTAACCTTCTTTGTTTTATTATCTTCTTTTTTAGAGGAGCGACAGAATCGAGTGTCGTTCGCAGTGAGCCTGCAGCGCTATCAACAAGAAGATACATTTGGGAGGGGCTGCGATTAGCAAAGGAGTCCTCTGTTATACTGAGACATAGCATTGAACTAAATGCAGATGGGATCGCTTCCTTGTATCTAGCCACAGACAGACATCTAGAGTAGGAGTTTTTGCCTAATGGCGTGTAGTCCAGTAATAGCAGTTCAAAAGTTATTAAATAATGGTCCGATAAAGAAGGATTCTGTGGAAAGAATATTAAATGTTCAGTTTCAAAGCTATATACCAGAACAAGGTCGAGGGTGTGGTTAAAACAGTGAGAGGCTTCATGTACACTCTGACAGAAGCCAATCAAATCTAATAATGAGATAAACGCAGTACTAAGGCTCATTATCAACGTCCACATGAATATTGAAATCACCTACAATAATTACTTTATCTGTTTTAAGAACTAAACTTGATAAAAACTCTGAGAATTCAGATAAAAACTCAGAATAAGGACCAGGAGCGCGGTACACTATAACAAATAGAATTGGCTGTCGTGTTTTCCAGGTCGGGTGTGAAAGACTAAGAACAAGGCTTTCGAATGAGTTATAGTTTAGTTTAGGTTTAGTGTTGATTAACAGGCTTGAGTCGAGGAATGTGAGTATTAATATGACGGGGCGGAGTGGATTCATTTAGGCAACATATTCTTTATGACCCAGCCAGGTTTCAGTAAGACAGAATAAATCAATATGATGCTCTGATATTAAATCGCTCACTAGTACAGCTTTAGATGACAGAGATCTGATGTTTAAGAGTCCACATTTAATTCTCCTGTTTTGTTGCTATTTCAGTGTTTTTGTTTAGGTTTTTATTTATAACTCCTCTTCTGTTAACTTCTGGTTTTATTAATTTAAGCATGGCAGAGATGTTAATGATCAATGTCCAGTTTAGTGACTTCGGGTCATACAGACTGACCCTTAGAGGGAGGAGTTAAAGAGTCTGATGGCCACAGGCAGGAATGACTTCCTGTGGCGCTCTGTGGTGCATTGTGGGGGGATGAGTCTTTGTTTGACCAGCACGTCATGGAGCGGGTGGGAGACGCTGTCCAAGATGTATATATATATTATTTTCTGTTGATCAGCTAATGATCACAGCTTTACTGATGTGAACTTGAACACAGCCGTCAGTTTAATCTGCAACAGTCATAATTAATAAACTCATGAGTTTAATGTACAGCCGTAAGCTGTCAGATAAATGTAGCGCAGTGAAAATACAGTATTTCCCTCCGACATGTGGTGCAGCAGAAGCAGAAATACTGTAGCTGTGTGAAAGTACAATATTTCAGACTGAACCATCAGCGTTCAAATCGCGAAAACACCCCGTCAAACATGTCCCTTCTCCCCTCCCGTCCTCTGCTGCTGCGCATGCGCACTGACAGGAACCGTTAGCAGCGCAGCGGAGCCGCGTGAGGAGAAACAGAAGAAGGAAACTAAAGATAAGAATAAAGTAATAAAGTAATAAAGGCGATAAAAGTGAGACTAAAGAGAAGAGAGTGAGACGGAAGAGGGATGAACGAGCTGGAGCGGTAAGACTCACGTTCAACCGGTAAATAACCGGTACAAACCCGGAACACTGTCCCAGCTAACGGCTAACAGCTAACAGTTAGCAGCTAACGGCTAACAGTTAGCAGCTAACGGCTAACAGTTAGCAGCTAACGGCTAACAGTTAGCAGCTAACGGCTAACAGTTAGCAGCTAACAGTTAGCAGTTAGCATCAGGACTCTTAAACTTTATGTCATTAGTCTTCAGTCAGACTGTTTTAAAGTACTGCAGTATTGTAGCTTATAAACAGCTTTTAATGACAGCAGGTGTTTCATTAAAGACATCGATCATCAGTTAAAGCTTATTACGTGTTTTTGTTGATTCAGAAACATGTTTACATGATAATATTTCACATTATTTTACTGTAAAAGTCACTTTAGTGATTTATGTATTGTGTCCACACCAGTTCACTTCTTCACATGAACTCCTGCTGTCCTGGTTTACTCATGGGATCAGGATCTGATCTGGATCATGACGCTGGTTATTAATATCTGTCTGTCATTCTGATCAGGTTATTGATCATAGTATCATTGTATTACCCAAGCACTGTACGAATAATGGACAATTACAATAAAAAGAAATCTATACATTTACTGTACGCGTTCGCTCAGTCTGTACTTTAATCAGTCTGTACTTTAATCAATAAGTCTGTACTTTAATCCGTCTGTACTTTAATCAATCAGTCTGTACTTTAATCAATCAGTCTGTACTTTAATCAATCAGTCTGTACTTTAATCAATCAGCCTGTACTTTAATCAATTAGTCTGTACTTTAATCAATCAGTCTGTACTTTAATCAATCAGTCTGTACTTTAATCAATTAGTCTGTACTTTAATCAATTAGTCTGTACTTTAATCAATCAGTCTGTACTTTAATCAATTAGTCTGTACTTTAATCAATCAGTCTGTACTTTAATCAATCAGTCTGTAGTTTAATCAATCAGTCTGCACTTTAATCAATTAGTCTGTACTTTAATCCGTCTGTACTTTAATCAATCAGTCTGTACTTTAATCAATTAGTCTGTACTTTAATCCGTCTGTACTTTAATCAATAAGTCTGTACTTTAATCAATTAGTCTGTACTTTAATCCGTCTGTACTTTAATCAATAAGTCTGTACTTTAATCAATCAGTCTGTACTTTAATCAATCAGTCTGTACTTTAATCAATCAGCCTGTACTTTAATCAATTAGTCTGTACTTTAATCAATTAGTCTGTACCTTAACCAATCAGTCTGTACTTTAATCAATCAGTCTGTACTTTAATCAATTAGTCTGTACTTTAATCAATTAGTCTGTACTTTAATCAATCAGTCTGTACTTTAATCAATTAGTCTGTACTTTAATCAATCAGTCTGTACTTTAATCAATTAGTCTGTACTTTAATCAATTAGTCTGTACTTTAATCCGTCTGTACTTTAATCAATTAGTCTGTACTTTAATCAATCAGTCTGTACTTTAATCAATCAGCCTGTACTTTAATCAATTAGTCTGTACTTTAATCAATCAGTCTGTACTTTAATCAATCAGTCTGTACTTTAATCAATTAGTCTGTACTTTAATCAATTAGTCTGTACTTTAATCAATTAGTCTGTACTTTAATCAATCAGTCTGTACTTTAATCAATTAGTCTGTACTTTAATCAATCAGTCTGTACTTTAATCAATCAGTCTGTACTTTAATCAGTCAGTCTGTAGTTTAATCAATCAGTCTGCACTTTAATCAATTAGTCTGTACTTTAATCCGTCTGTACTTTAATCAATCAGTCTGTACTTTAATCAATTAGTCTGTACTTTAATCAATCAGTCTGTACTTTAATCAATCAGTCTGTACTTTAATCAATCAGTCTGTACTTTAATCAATTAGTCTGTACTTTAATCCGTCTGTACTTTAATCAATTAGTCTGTACTTTAATCAATCAGTCTGTACTTTAATCAATCAGTCTGTACTTTAATCAATTAGTCTGTACCTTAACCAATCAGTCTGTACCTTAACCAATCAGTCTGTACTTTAATCAATCAGTCTGTACTTTAATCAATCAGTCTGTAGTTTAATCAATCAGTCTGTACTTTAATCAATCAGTCTGTACTTTAATCAATCAGTCTGTACTTTAATCAATCAGTCTGTAGTTTAATCAATCAGTCTGTACTTTAATCAATCAGTCTGTACATTAATCCGTCTGTACTTTAATCAATCAGTCTGTACTTTAATCAATCAGTCTGTACATTAATCCGTCTGTACTTTAATCAATTAGTCTGTACTTTAATCAATTAGTCTGTACTTTAATCAATTAGTCTGTACTTTAATCAATCAGTCTGTACTTTAATCAATTAGTCTGTACTTTAATCAATTAGTCTGTACTTTAATCAATCAGTCTGTACTTTAATCAATCAGTCTGTACTTTAATCCGTCTGTACTTTAATCAATTAGTCTGTACTTTAATCAATCAGTCTGTACTTTAATCAATCAGTCTGTACTTTAATCAATCAGTCTGTACTTTAATCAATCAGTCTGTACTTTAATCAGTCTGTATTTTAATCAATCAGTCTGTAGTTTAATCAATAAGTCTGTATTTTAATCAATCAGTCTGTACTTTAATCAATAAGTCAGTACTTTAATCAGTCAGTCAGTAGTTTAACATGTTTCACATCAGTCTCTGGGCTCAGGTAGGTGCCACAGTGTCTTTTTATAACATAACATTGTATTTTACTTTGTGTTTGTGATTTTTTGTTCCAATACGTGAAGTGGTTTTGTTTATAGTTTGGCTGACTCTGATAGTTCTGGTCTCTGGTCTTGAGGCAGGACACTTGAACTGGTTTGGGACCAGCTGAGTGAGACTTGGCGCTGCAGGGCCTCGTGGTGGTGGAGTGGGGATCACTTTGTTTTAGATGAAGCCAGTATTTAACTGTTTGTTTTTTAGTTTTTAATACTTGATCCCTGCAGGCTTTGTTAGTGGCTGTCCCGTGCAGGCGTCGGTGTCCCCACACCTCGCTTCCAGAGAGCAGACCAGGTCCCATTATTGACTGAAGTCATTTGAGCCAAATTAAAATTTGAATCTGAATCGCTAAGAGCTCATGGTGGATCTGTTGGGTCTCTGTAAATAACATTTATCTGGACCTGCTCTGTAGGAAAAGTGCAGTGAGATAACTTCTGTTATGAACTGGCGCTGTATAAATAAAATTTAATTAACTTTAGCCCAATTATGAGACACTTCCCCGAGGGTACTTGTGGCTAGCTAGCCATGTAGCCAGTTGTGTTGAGCTCAGCATCTCTATGAGGTTTGTTTTTAAAACCTGAAAACACTGACATGACCTTTTACTGTAGCTGTCTGTCTACTAGATCCCTACAACGTGCTATCCTCAGATTACCTTATAGTGTAAGGAGATAAATGTCATTTTACAGTAAGTGTTGCAATATAGGGCCCTATAATTATTAAATGATGGGGAAAAGGTTTAGAAACTAGCCACTCAGATTACCATAGATAACGTTACATGAAACACCACCTCAAGTAGCCTAAAGCTACAGCTAATGTGTAGCTACATGTTGCTAAATGAATTCATTACTTTATCACGAAAGATTCATCACATCACATGACTGAGTCTCACTCCACTCGACCAGGAAATATGCAGGTTGTGCAACAAACTGGTAATGGGGGGGGGGGCGGCATCTGGTGGCTGGATGATATCTGTAGCACCTTTAATATCTATTTTTCAGTGACAGTAATAAGTAAAAAAAAAGCACACCCACAGCCTAACTGCACCTGTGTGTTCCTGGCCAACCCTTAAGAAAGGTGGCCTTGTGGGTAACCTTGATGATGATGATGAAGATGATACCTGGGTGTGTGGCGGAGCCTGGTTTGTTGTGGGAGGGGAAGTGGCAGCACATTCTGCAGCCACAGTAAAGTTCATGTTTTAATGGATAGTTGAGTTACTCCAGTCAGTCGGCCGTCAGGTGTGTAGCTGAGCTCAGGTGTGTAGCTCAGCTCAGGTGTGTAGCTGAGCTCAGGTGTGTAGCTGAGCTCAGGTGTGTAGCTCAGCTCAGGTGTGTAGCAGAGCTCAGGTGTGTAGCTGAGCTCAGGTGTGTGTAGCAGAGCTCAGGTGTGTGTAGCAGAGCTCAGGTGTGTAGCAGAGCTCAGGTGTGTAGCTGAGCTCAGGTGTGTAGCAGAGCTCAGGTGTGTAGCTGAGCTCAGGTGTGTAGCAGAGCTCAGGTGTGTAGCTGAGCTCAGGTGTGTAGCTCAGCTCAGGTGTGTAGCTGAGCTCAGGTGTGTAGCTGAGCTCAGGTGTGTAGCAGAGCTCAGGTGTGCAGCTGAGCTCAGGTGTGTAGCAGAGCTCAGGTGTGTAGCTGAGCTCAGGTGTGTAGCTCAGCTCAGGTGTGTAGCAGAGCTCAGGTGTGTAGCTGAGCTCAGGTGTGTGTAGCAGAGCTCAGGTGTGTGTAGCAGAGCTCAGGTGTGTAGCAGAGCTCAGGTGTGTAGCAGAGCTCAGGTGTGTAGCTCAGCTCAGGTGTGTAGCAGAGCTCAGGTGTGTGTAGCAGAGCTCAGGTGTGTGTAGCAGAGCTCAGGTGTGTAGCAGAGCTCAGGTGTGTAGCAGAGCTCAGGTGTGTGTAGCAGAGCTCAGGTGTGTGTAGCAGAGCTCAGGTGTGTAGCAGAGCTCAGGTGTGTAGCAGAGCTCAGGTGTGTGTAGCAGAGCTCAGGTGTGTAGCAGAGCTCAGGTGTGTAGCCGAGGCTCAGGCAGAGTGTAGCAGAGCTCAGGTGTGTAGCTGAGCTCAGGTGTGTAGCTGAGCTCAGGTGTGTAGCAGAGCTCAGGTGTGTGTAGCAGAGCTCAGGTGTGTGTAGCAGAGCTCAGGTGTGTAGCAGAGCTCAGGTGTGTAGCAGAGCTCAGGTGTGTGTAGCAGAGCTCAGGTGTGTGTAGCAGAGCTCAGGTGTGTGTAGCAGAGCTCAGGTGTGTAGCAGAGCTCAGGTGTGTGTAGCTGAGCTCAGGTGTGTAGCAGAGCTCAGGTGTGTAGCTGAGCTCAGGTGTGTAGCTCAGCTCAGGTGTGTAGCTCAGCTCAGGTGTGTAGCAGAGCTCAGGTGTGTAGCTGAGCTCAGGTGTGTGTAGCAGAGCTCAGGTGTGTGTAGCAGAGCTCAGGTGTGTAGCAGAGCTCAGGTGTGTAGCTCAGCTCAGGTGTGTAGCAGAGCTCAGGTGTGTGTAGCAGAGCTCAGGTGTGTAGCAGAGCTCAGGTGTGTGTAGCAGAGCTCAGTGTGTGTGTAGCAGCTCAGGTGTGTAGCAGAGCTCAGGTGTGTAGCAGAGCTCAGGTGTGTGTAGCAGAGCTCAGGTGTGTAGCAGAGCTCAGGTGTGTGTAGCAGAGCTCAGGTGTGTAGCAGAGCTCAGGTGTGTAGCAGAGCTCAGGTGTGTAGCAGAGCTCAGGTGTGTAGCAGAGCTCAGGTGTGTAGCAGCTCAGGTTGCAGCATCAGTTACTGAAAGGCTGTGTGTTGCGTTCGCTGCCAGAGAAATAAAAAGTCCCTGTTTATGTAAAGTTACTACAGCGTCTTCACTGCAGAGTTGGTCCGGACTGTTGAACCAGGACTAAGTCTGTTAAAATGTCCTGAAACCAGAAGTCTCACGACTGTGGCTGAGAGCTGCGGATCTGGACAGGGCTTCATGGGTAGAGTAACAAACACGTTTTGCAACAACAACTGCGGATGTATTGAGGAAGTGGATCAGATGATTGATCGTGGGATGTTTTGTTTTCCCTTGTAATTTTATTTTTGTTGCTGTGGCAGCGAACGCAACACACGGCCTGCCTGTAGCTATTATGATGCAACCCGAGCTCATCCAGACGCCACAGCAAAGCGTTACCAGCCGAAACGCTGAATATATAGTGTTATATAAAGCTCTGAACGTTAGCGGGTTTGTTGGTCTGCTGCAGGTCACAGAATCCGGTGTAACAGCGGCAGCAGGCCGAGGCCGAGCACTCGTCCCTCTCGTCAAACTGAACACAAGGTCTTACTTAACATGACGGACAGAAGATCAATATTTAAATTGGGACTAGTCACTGATATTACATCTGGCAGTAGTTTGATTGGCTGGTGAAGAGACTCCTCACTGTGGAAGGTTTAAGTCGAGTCCGCCATGTTTGTTAACAACGGCGCTGCGTTTGTGTCGTCAGCCTCTTTGTTTGCAACAGGACGTCTGGAGTCTCAGACAGGAGTCTCAGTCAGGAGACGCAGACAGATCGATAAGAGATTCGTTATAAGGGCGTGTCGTCCCTCTTTCGTCCAGGACCGGTCCATCGTAGAAAAGGTTTCAGTCGTAGTCGTCTGGACGCTGTTTTCATAATCAAGACGGTTCGGCTCCCATCAGGAACCAGAAGAGGTTCTTCGTGGTCCACCAGACTCAGAACCTGGATTCAGATGTTCACTTCCTCCTCTTTTTATTCTGTCAACATAACTTTATTAACAATATATTTCACAATCTGAGAATCTTGTTTTCACCCTGATGACTTTAGCATGTTAGCAGCTAGCCTGCGATGCTAACAGACACTTCATGTTTGTTTTTTAGTCCAAAAGACGAGGAGGACCAGGAAGAGTCAGAGTGTCACCATGACAACAGTGACGGGACCAACAACAACAACAACAACAACCGTCGCAAGGTGAGACTGCCTGTCTGTCTGCCTGCCTGTCTGTCTGTCTGTCTGTCTGTCTGCCTGCCTGTCTGCCTGCCTGTCTGTCTGTCTGTCTGTCTGTCTGCCTGCCTGTCTGCCTGCCTGTCTGTCTGTCTGTCTGCCTGTCTGTCTGCCTGTCTGTCTGCCTGCCTGTCTGTCTGTCTGCCTGCCTGTCTGCCTGTCTGTCTGTCTGTCTCTGCCCTGAGTTTACTGCCTGCCTGTCTGTCTGTCTGTCTGCCTGCCTTGTCTGAAGTCTGTCTGCCAGTTTTAAGCGCTCAGATCTTTGGAAGAAATTACATTAAACTCAGATCTGTGTAAGTATAAAAACTACATTTTGACTCGTCTATATTTATTACTTGGCCTGTGCTGCACTGCTTCATATATCAGAATCAGATCAGAAATACGTTATTGATCCCGAGGGGAATCTCTTTGTTACAGCAGCTCGCTGTCAGTCAGTCACACAGGAAGAGAAGCACTGAGCCAATCAAATATAACACACTATAATACAGGTCAGATACATGAAGTACCAGGTGGGTTTAAGTATAAAATAAAATAAAATAAGTGTGAAGTACAGGTGGGTTTACCTGTTGATGATGATAATAATACGGTATAAATGTGTAAATATATTCATTTTACCACAACAAATGTTAATCAGACACAACAAAGTGATTTCTACACAGACAAGCTGCGACCTCCAGGGGCTCTGAAGGTGTAGGTGAACATTAACCTGTCTGTCTGCCTGTCTGTCTGCCTGTCTGTCTGTCTGCCTGTCTGTCTGTCTGCCTGTCTGTCTGTGCAGACGGTGTGTCCAGGTGTAGGTGAACATTAACCTGTCTGTCTGCCTGTCTGTCTGCCTGTCTGTCTGTCTGTGCTCTGCCTGTCTGTCTGTCTGTGCAGACGGTGTGTCAGGTGTAGGTGAACATTAACCTGTCTGTCTGTCTGCCTGTCTGTCTGTGTGTCAGTCTGTGTGAGTCTGCCTGCCTGTCTGTCTTCCTGCCTGTCTGTCTGTCCTGTCTGTCTCCTCTGTCTGTCTGTCTGTCTGTCTCTCTGTCTGCCTTCCTGTCTCTCTGTCTGCCTTCCTGTCTGTCTGTCTGTCTTCCTGTCTGTCTTCCTGCCTGTCTTCCTGCCTGTCTGTCTGTCTGTCTGTCTGTCTGTCTGTCTGTCTGTCTGTGCAGACGGTGTGTCCAGGTGTAGGTGAACACCCCCTCCAGTACAACTACACCTTCTGGTACAGCAGAAGAACTCCGAGTCGTCCTGCGAGTTCTCAGAGTTACGAACAAAACATCCGACAGATCGGCACCGTGGCATCGGTAACACACACACACACACACACACACACACACACACACACAGTAACACACACACACAGACACACAGAGACAAACACACACACACAGAGACACACACAGAGACACACACACACAGTAACACACACACACACAGAGACACACAGAGACACACACACACACACACACACACACACACACACACACACAGTAACACACACACACACACACACAGTAACACACACACACACACACACACACAGTAACACACACACACACACACACACACACACAGAGACACACACACACACACAGAGACACACACAGACACACACAGAGACACACACAGAGACACACACACACACACAGAGAGACACACACACACACACACACAGAGACAGAGACACACACACACACACAGAGACACACACACAGAGACACACACACAGAGACACACACACACTCCCCCTTCACGTCACCTGGTTATAAAGTTACAGTTTAAAGTCTGTAAATAAAACAGGCCTCACCTGATGAACTGGGTGTAGCAGCCACTAGCTGACAGGTGGCGCTGTGCGAGCTAACTGAACCTGTCAGCAGGTGACACCTGCCGGACTCCACCCACTGATCTTTGATGAGATTTCTGAGCAGATCCTGAGGGTTACCTGTCAGGCAACGCTTTATTAAACGTTACTAAACGTTACGATGATGAACGTGACGCTGCAGTGGACTTCCTGTTTACATTGTCGAATGCTTTCTGATTGGAAGCTGCCACAGATGTTACTTAGCAACAGATTGACATCACTAAAGTCTTCATCAGCTGGTGGAACCTGATTTAGTTTGAAACTAACCAGACGTCACTGAGAACTCAGGAAGGACTTTACACTCGGCTGCTTGTTCAGGTGAGCTTCCAGGTGTGTTCAGGTACAGGCGACTTCTTCACTTTTTGACTGGTCACCTCATTTAAATCCAAACACCAAACATCAGTCATTCCTAAAACTAGAATTCAGTTAGGGCTGTGCCGTAGTTCGTAACGTTGCCGTTCAGATTGTTTCATGTCTACAGGTCGGGACGCCATAAAAACGTAGCGTCCAGGTTACATCGCTGTCTCCGTCTGTCTCCGTCTGTCTCCGTCCTGTCAGGTGTGTCTCTGTTTGACCGAGGGCGGGGCTGAGCATCGCACACGCAGAGAGCGGACAGGATGAAGCGTTCGGCTGCAGTCAGACAAAATCCTCCACTGCTTGGATCTCGCTAACGCCGCTCGCTCTCCTCGTTCACTCTGTAGCTCGCTCTCCTCGTTCACTCAGTAGCTCGCTCTCCCTCCGCTGTGCGCTCGCTCTCTCTCTCTCTCGCTCTCTCTCGCCCGTTGAGGCGGGGAGGCGGGGCCAAGTTTGAATTGTATCCGTGTTTTCCACAGGATTTGTGAGAACGTGGACCTCAGACCCTGTAGGGGGGCGTGGCCTCCTTTAGTACATTTTCAAATTAAAAGCATCAATCTGGTGCATTTGAGAGCAAAAGTCCTCGTCCTCCCTCTGCTGCTGCGAGTCACTGCAGGTGAGTTACCTGGTGGAGGGGAGGGGCTGCTTCGTCTCAGCCAGCAGTACATTTACAAGACTTTGCCAAATTTTAAGATTCGTGGCAAACTACAACCCCTCTCACCCGAGCAGTCTGAAATGTTCAGGACCGTTTTCTGCATGGGGTCACGTGTGAACGGGACAGGGATCGATAATCGGGGAAACCCGTACCTCTACTGTACCCTCCTCAACACCTGTAGCACCTGTGGCTGTGAAAGGAAGCTGTAACATTGCAGGGTAACGCACATAAAGGGCAGCAGGGGAAGAAGTGCTCAGATCCTTTACTGCAGTAAAAGTACTGACACCACACTGTGAAAATACTCTGCTACAAGTGACACTACTGCATTCAAAACCTCACTGCAGTTAAAGTATGAAGTATAATCAGCTACATGTAGTTAAAGTATGAAGTATAATCAGCTACATGTAGTTAAAGTATGAAGTATAATCAGCTACATGTAGTTAAAGTATGAAGTATAATCAGCTGAAGGTACTTAAAGTCGTCCCTGTGCAGTAAAACGCTTCCTGTCAGTGTTTTATTATATCTGATGTTTCTGGATTCATATTCCTGCTGCGTTCATGTGTGTGTTGCATTTTGCTGCTGCAGATGTTTCAGGCTGAGCTCATTTTAACTGCTTTATATACTGTTGGGCAGTTTAACCTGCAGCAATGCATCATGGTCTATGAGATCATCAGGTGTTTGCGGCGTCGCCGTCCTCTGAGAACCACGTATCTCTGAAGTCTACCTGAGCTCAGAGAAACAGGCTCTGTTGCAGCGCTGCCGTGTTCCTGAGTGAAGCTGCATGTGTGAAGAGTGAAAATCACTAACGTACCTGAAAGGTGATTCCAGTCATTTTCTGGGAACGCGGTGAGAGAAACAGCTGGGCTACATGCAGGCGGCTTTCGTTTTAGCGGCGCTTAGCTTGACTGACAGCGAGATGCTGACGCGACGGCACAAAACAAACGTTACAGATCTTTGTGTTATTATGAGACGAGTAACTGATTTCGGTTCATTATGAAACCGGCGGCCGCAGGCGAGGTGATTAAAGACGGACTCTGATCAATCACTTTATTCTAATTAAAGATTACATTTTTTAGGTGATGATGTCATGAAATATGAAGACAGACATTCGAAGCTCCATTGCAGCCCTACAGTCGATTAATCGATTAATCAATGAGAAAATTAATTGGCAACTAACTCGTCGTTTCCTGAGCCAGAAATTTACCGTTTTCAGCTTCTTTAATATGAAATGTTTCTGTTAACTGATCGATCAATAGTTTCATCAATAGATCAATAACTCAGGTGTGTGTGTCTCTGTGTGTCCTCAGGTGGAGCAGTTCTGGAGGTTTTACAGTCACCTGGTCAGACCAGGTGATCTGAGTGGACACAGTGACTTCCACCTGTTCAAGGAGGGAATCAAACCCATGTGGGAGGTAACAACACTGTTACTGTACTGCAGTAATACTGTAAATATACTGCAGTAATACTGTTACTGTACTGTAGTAATACTGTAAATATACTGCAGTAATACTGTAAATATACTGTAGTAATACTGTTACTGTACTGCAGTAATACTGTTACTGTACTGTAGTAATACTGTTACTGTACTGTAGTAATACTGTAAATATACTGCAGTAATACTGTAAATATACTGCAGTAATACTGTTACTGTACTGCAGTAATACTGTAAATATACTGCAGTAATACTGTAAATATACTGCAGTAATACTGTTACTGTACTGCAGTAATACTGTAAATATACTGCAGTAATACGGTAAATATACTGCAGTAATACTGTTACTGTACTGCAGTAATACTGTAAATATACTGCAGTAATACTGTTACTGTACTGCAGTAATACTGTTACTGTACTGCAGTAATACTCTAAATATACTGCAGTAATACTGTTACTGTACTGCAGTAATACTGTTACTGTACTGCAGTAATACTGTAAATATACTGTAGTAATACTGTTACTGTACTGCAGTAATACTGTTACTGTACTGCAGTAATACTGTAAATATACTGCAGTAATACTGTTACTGTACTGCAGTAATACTGTAAATATACTGCAGTAATACTGTAAATATACTGTAGTAATACTGTTACTGTACTGCAGCAAGACTGTAAATATACTGCAGCAAGACTGTAAATATACTGCAGTAATACTGTTACTGTACTGCAGTAATACTGTAAATATACTGCAGTAATACGGTAAATATACTGCAGTAATACTGTTACTGTACTGCAGTAATACTGTAAATATACTGCAGTAATACTGTTACTGTACTGCAGTAATACTGTTACTGTACTGCAGTAATACTCTAAATATACTGTAGTAATACTGTTACTGTACTGCAGTAATACTGTTACTGTACTGCAGTAATACTGTTACTGTACTGCAGTAATACTGTAAATATACTGTAGTAATACTGTTACTGTACTGCAGTAATACTGTTACTGTACTGCAGTAATACTGTAAATATACTGCAGTAATACTGTTACTGTACTGCAGTAATACTGTAAATATACTGCAGTAATACTGTAAATATACTGCAGTAATACTGTTACTGTACTGCAGTAATACTGTAAATATACTGCAGTAATACTGTAAATATACTGTAGTAATACTGTAAATATACTGCAGTAATACTGTTACTGTACTGCAGTAATACTGTTACTGTACTGCAGTTATACTGTAAATATACTGCAGTAATACTGTTACTGTACTGCAGTAATACTGTAAATATACTGCAGTAAGACTGTAAATATACTGCAGATCAGTCTCAGTATTAATGAATGCACACAGAAGAATTCAACAAATCCATAAATAATAAAAATGCATCACAATGTGTTTCTGATGCATGTTACATGTTTTACCTCTAACAGAGGTTAAAGATGGTTGACATTTAATAATAATAATAATAATAATAATAATGATGATAAAAGCCACAGCAGGTCCTGCTGTGGCTTTTATCATCATTATTATTATTATTTATTATTAAATGTTTCTGATCTACAGGTCAGAGGAGGTCTGAACAGTTACTGCTTCTGTTGATGTCTCTCACCTGTCTCTCACCTGTGTCCCCCTCCTCACCTGTCTCCCCCTCCTCACCTGTCTCTCTCTCACCTGTCTCTCTCTCACCTGTGTCCCCCTCCTCACCTGTCTCCCCCTCACCTGTCTCCCCTCCTCACCTGTCTCTCTCACTTGTCTCCCCCCCTCCTCACCTGTCTCTCTCTCACCTGTCTCCCCCTCCTCACCTGCCTCTCTCTCTCACCTTTCTCCCCTCCTCACCTGTCTCTCTCTCACCTGTGTCCCCTCCTCACCTGTCTCTCTCTCACCTGTCTCCCCTCCTCACCTGTCTCTCTCTCACCTGTCTCTTTCTCACCTGTCTCCCCCTCCTCACCTGTCTCTCTCTCACCTGTCTCTTTCTCACCTGTCTCCCCTCCTCACCTGTCTCTCTCTCACCTGTCTCTTTCTCACCTGTCTCCCCCTCCTCACCTGTCTCCCCCTCACCTGTCTCCCCCTCCTCACCTGTCTCTCTCTTGTCTCCCCCTCCTCACCTGTCTCTCTCTCACCTGTCTCCCCCTCCTCACCTGTCTCCCCCTCCTCACCTGCCTCTCTCTCACCTTTCTCCCCTCCTCACCTGTCTCTCTCTCACCTGTGTCCCCTCCTCACCTGTCTCTCTCTCACCTGTCTCCCCTCCTCACCTGTCTCCCCCTCCTCACCTGTCTCTCTCTCACCTGTCTCTTTCTCACCTGTCTCCCCCTCCTCACCTGTCTCTCTCTCACCTGTCTCTCTCTCACCTGTCTCCCCCTCCTCACCTGTCTCTCTCTCACCTGTCTCTTTCTCACCTGTCTCCCCTCCTCACCTGTCTCCCCCTCACCTGTCTCCCCTCCTCACCTGTCTCTCTCACTTGTCTCCCCTCCTCACCTGTCTCTCTCTCACCTGTCTCCCCCTCCTCACCTGTCTCCCCCTCCTCACCTGCCTCTCTCTCACCTTTCTCCCCCTCCTCACCTGTCTCTCTCTCACCTGTGTCCCCCTCCTCACCTGTCTCTCTCTCACCTGTCTCCCCTCCTCACCTGTCTCTCTCTCTCACCTGTCTCTTTCTCACCTGTCTCCCCTCCTCACCTGTCTCTCTCTCACCTGTCTCTTTCTCACCTGTCTCCCCCCTCCTCACCTGTCTCTCTCTCACCTGTCTCTCTCTCACCTGTCTCCCTCCTCCTCACCTGTCTCTTTCTCACCTGTCTCCCCTCCTCACCTGTCTCCCCCTCACCTGTCTCCCCTCCTCACCTGTCTCTCTCACTTGTCTCCCCCTCCTCACCTGTCTCTCTCTCACCTGCCTCTCTCTCACCTTTCTCCCCTCCTCACCTGTCTCTCTCTCACCTGTGTCCCCTCCTCACCTGTCTCTCTCTCACCTGTCTCCCCCTCCTCACCTGTCTCTCTCTCACCTGTCTCTTTCTCACCTGTCTCCCCCTCCTCACCTGTCTCCCCCTCCTCACCTGTCTCTCTCTCACCTGTCTCTTTCTCACCTGTCTCCCCCTCCTCACCTGTCTCTCTCTCACCTGTCTCTTTCTCACCTGTCTCTTTCTCACCTGTCTCCCCTCCTCACCTGTCTCTCTCTCACCTGTCTCTCTCTCACCTGTCTCCCCCTCCTCACCTGTCTCTCTCTCACCTGTCTCCCCCTCCTCACCTGTCTCTCTCTCACCTGTCTCAGCAGGACCTGCTGTGGCTTTTATCATCATTATTATTATTATTTATTATTAAATGTTTCTGATCTACAGGTCAGAGGAGGTCTGAACAGTTACTGCTTCTGTTGATGTCTCTCACCTGTCTCTCTCTCACCTGTCTCCCCTCCTCACCTGTCTCTCTCTCACCTGTCTCTTTCTCACCTGTCTCCCCCTCCTCACCTGTCTCCCCTCACCTGTCTCCCCCTCCTCACCTGTCTCTCTCACTTGTCTCCCCCCTCCTCACCTGTCTCTCTCTCACCTGTCTCCCCCTCCTCACCTGTCTCTCTCTCACCTGTCTCTTTCTCACCTGTCTCCCCCTCCTCACCTGTCTCTCTCTCACCTGTCTCTTTCTCACCTGTCTCCCCCTCCTCACCTGTCTCTCTCTCACCTGTCTCTTTCTCACCTGTCTCCCCCCTCCTCACCTGTCTCCCCCCTCACCTGTCTCCCCCTCCTCACCTGCCTCTCTCTCACCTTTCTCCCCTCCTCACCTGTCTCTCTCTCACCTGTGTCCCCCTCCTCACCTGTCTCTCTCTCACCTGTCTCCCCTCCTCACCTGTCTCTCTCTCACCTGTCTCTTTCTCACCTGTCTCCCCTCCTCACCTGTCTCTCTCTCACCTGTCTCTTTCTCACCTGTCTCCCCCTCCTCACCTGTCTCTCTCTCACCTGTCTCTTTCTCACCTGTCTCCCCCCTCCTCACCTGTCTCCCCCTCACCTGTCTCCCCTCCTCACCTGTCTCTCTCACTTGTCTCCCCCTCCTCACCTGTCTCTCTCTCACCTGTCTCCCCTCCTCACCTGTCTCCCCCCTCCTCACCTGCCTCTCTCTCACCTTTCTCCCCTCCTCACCTGTCTCTCTCTCACCTGTGTCCCCTCCTCACCTGTCTCTCTCTCACCTGTCTCCCCTCCTCACCTGTCTCTCTCTCACCTGTCTCTTTCTCACCTGTCTCCCCCTCCTCACCTGTCTCTCTCTCACCTGTCTCTTTCTCACCTGTCTCCCCTCCTCACCTGTCTCTCTCTCACCTGTCTCTCTCTCACCTGTCTCCCCCTCCTCACCTGTCTCTCTCTCACCTGTCTCTTTCTCACCTGTCTCCCCTCCTCACCTGTCTCCCCCCTCACCTGTCTCCCCTCCTCACCTGTCTCTCTCACTTGTCTCCCCCTCCTCACCTGTCTCTCTCTCACCTGTCTCCCCTCCTCACACCTCTCCCCCTCCTCACCTGCCTCTCTCTCACCTTTCTCCCCTCCTCACCTGTCTCTCTCTCACCTGTGTCCCCTCCTCACCTGTCTCTCTCTCACCTGTCTCCCCCTCCTCACCTGTCTCTCTCTCACCTGTCTCTTTCTCACCTGTCTCCCCTCCTCACCTGTCTCTCTCTCACCTGTCTCTTTCTCACCTGTCTCCCCTCCTCACCTGTCTCTCTCTCACCTGTCTCTCTCTCACCTGTCTCCCCTCCTCACCTGTCTCTTTCTCACCTGTCTCCCCCTCCTCACCTGTCTCCCCTCACCTGTCTCCTCCTCCTCACCTGTCTCTCTCACTTGTCTCCCCTCCTCACCTGTCTCTCTCTCACCTGCCTCTCTCTCACCTTTCTCCCCTCCTCACCTGTCTCTCTCTCACCTGTGTCCCCTCCTCACCTGTCTCTCTCACCTGTCTCCCCCTCCTCACCTGTCTCTCTCTCACCTGTCTCTTTCTCACCTGTCTCCCCTCCTCACCTGTCTCTCTCTCACCTGTCTCTTTCTCACCTGTCTCCCCCTCCTCACCTGTCTCTCTCTCACCTGTCTCTCTCTCACCTGTCTCCCCCTCCTCACCTGTCTCTCTCTCACCTGTCTCCCCCTCCTCACCTGTCTCTCTCTCACCTGTCTCTTTCTCACCTGTCTCCCCCTCCTCACCTGTCTCTCTCTCACCTGTCTCTCTCTCACCTGTCTCCCCCTCCTCACCTGTCTCTCTCACCTGTCTCTTTCTCACCTGTCTCCCCCTCCTCACCTGTCTCTTTCTCACCTGTCTCCCCCTCCTCACCTGTCTCTCTCTCACCTGTCTCCCCCTCCTCACCTGTCTCCCCCTCCTCACCTGTCTCTCTCTCACCTGTCTCCCCCTCCTCACCTGTCTCTCTCTCACCTGTCTCCCCCTCCTCACCTGTCTCTCTCTCACCTGTCTCTCTCTCACCTGTGTCCCCCTCCTCACCTGTCTCTCTCACCTGTCTCCCCCTCCTCACCTGTCTCTCTCTCACCTGTCTCCCCCTCCTCACCTGTCTCTCTCTCACCTGTCTCTCTCTCACCTGTGTCCCCCTCCTCACCTGTCTCTCACCTGTGTCCCCCTCCTCACCTGTCTCTCTCTCACCTGTCTCCCCCTCCTCACCTGTCTCCCTCTCACCTGTCTCTCTCTCACCTGTCTCCCCCTCCTCACCTGTCTCTCTCTCACCTGTCCCCCCCCAGGATGAGTCTAACCGCAGTGGGGGGAAGTGGATCATTCGTCTTCGTAAAGGTTTGGCCAGTCGATTCTGGGAGAACATTGTACTGGCCATGTTGGGGGAGCAGTTCATGGTGGGAGAGGAGATCTGTGGAGCCGTGGTCTCTATACGCTTCCAGGTACTATAGTACTACTACTACTGCAATACTACTACTTTACTACTACTACTATAGTACTACTACTGCAATACTACTACAGTATTACTACTACTACTGCAATACTACTACTATACTACTACTACTATAGTACTACTACTGCAATACTACTACAGTATTACTACTACTACTATAGTACTACTACTGCAATACTACTACAGTATTACTACTACTACTGCAATACTACTACTATACTACTACTACTATAGTACTACTACCACTGCAATACTACCACTTTACTCACCACCACTATAGCACTACCACTGCAATACTACCACAGCATTACTACTACCACTTTACTACTACCACAATAGTACTCACTACAGCAATACCACTACAGCATTACTCACCACCACTGCAACACCACCACTTACCACCACCACCATACCACCACCACTGCAACACCACCACAGCATTACACACCACCACCATAGCACCACCACCTGCAACACCACCACAGCACACTCACCACCACTGCAACACCACCACCATACCACCACCACCATAGCACCACCACTGCAACACCACCACAGCATTACCACCACCACTACCGCAACACCACCACTTTACCACCACCACCATAGCACTACCACTGCAACACTACCACAGCATTACCACCACCACTTTACTCACCACCACAATAGTACCACCACAGCAACACCACCACAGCATTACTCACTACCACTGCAACACTGCCACTTTACTCACCACCACCATAGCACCACCACTGCAACACCACCACAGCATTACTACTACCACTTCACTCACCACCACAATAGCACCACCACAGCAACACCACTCACAGCATTACCACCACCACTGCAACACCACCACCATAACACCACCACCATAGCACCACCACTGCAACACCACCACCATACCACCACCACCACCATAGCACCACCACCATACCACCACCACCATACCACCACCACCGCAACACCACCACAGCACACCACCACAGCACCACCACCACCACCGCAACACTACCACCATAGCACCCACTGCACCACCACCACTATAGTACTACCACTACCACTGCAACACTACCACAGCATTGCTACTACTACTATACTACTACTGCAATACTACTACTACTACTATAGTACTACTGCAATACTACTACAGTATAACTACAGCAGTGACAGACAGGATTTATGTTTACTGTGAAGAAGTTGAGCCTTAACTGATAGGCCTCAGATCTGGATCAACTTTGAGAAACTGTGGACCCGTCTCTCTCTACCCGTCTCTCTCTACCTGTCTCTCTCTACCTGTCTGTCTATCTGTCTGTCTCTACCTGTCTGTCTCTCTCTACCTGTCTGTCTCTCTCTACCTGTCTGTCTGTCTCTACCCGTCTCTCTCTACCTGTCTCTACCTGTCTCTCTCTACCTGTCTGTCTGTCTACCTGTCTGTTTGTCTGTCTCTGTCTGTCTCTACCTGTCTCTCTCTACCTGTCTGTCTATCTGTCTGTCTCTACCTGTCTGTCTGTCTCTACCTGTCTGTCTCTCTCTACCTGTCTGTCTCTCTCTACCTGTCTGTCTGTCTCTACCTGTCTGTCTCTACCTGTCTGTCTGTCTCTACCTGTATTTCTCTACCTGTCTCCCTATCAGGAGGACATCTTGTCGATCTGGAACAGAACGTCCAACGACCAAACGACGACATCCAGAATCAGAGACACTTTAAGACGAGTCCTGAACCTTCCAACCAACACCATCATGGAGTACAAGACCCACAACGACAGCCTCAGGTACTACTGCTACTGTACTACTGCTGCTACTGTAGTACTGCTGCTACTGTAGTACTACTACTGCTACTGTAGTACTGCTGCTACTGTACTGCTGCTACTGTAGTACTACTGCTGCTACTGTAGTACTACTGCTGCTTCTGTAGTACTGCTACTGTAGTGCTACTGTACTGCTGCTACTGTACTGCTGCTACTGTAGTACTACTGCTGCTACTGTAGTACTGCTACTGTAGTACTGCTACTGCAGTACTGCTACTGTAGTGCTCCTGCTGTAGTACTGCTGCTTCTGTAGTACTGCTGCTACTGTAGTGCTGCTACTGTAGTACTGCTGCTACTGTAGTGCTGCTTCTGTAGTACTGCTGCTACTGTAGTACTACCACTGCCACTGTACTACCACCGCCACTGTAGCACTGCTGCCACTGTAGCACTGCCACTGTAGCACCGCCACTGTACTGCTGCCACTGTAGCACTGCTGCCACTGTAGTACCACCGCTGCCACTGTAGCACCGCTGCCACTGTAGCACTGCTGCCACTGTAGCACCGCTACGCAGCTGCCACTGCAGCACCGCTGCTGCTGCACTGCTGCCACTGTAGTACCACCGCTGCCACTGTAGCACTGCTGCCACTGTAGCACTGCTGCCACTGTAGCACCGCCACTGCACTGCTGCCACTGTAGCACCGCTGCCACTGCAGCACCACCGCCGCCACTGCACCGCTGCCACTGTACCGCTGCCACTGCACCGCTGCCACTGTAGCACCACCGCCGCCACTGTACCGCTGCCACTGTACTGCTGCCACTGTAGCACCACTGCTGCCACTGTAGTACCGCTGCCACTGTAGTGCTGCCACTGTAGTGCCACTGCACTGCTGCCACCGTAGCACCACCGCTGCCACCGCAGTAGCACCGCTGCCACCGTAGCACCGCCACTGCAGCACCGCCACCGTAGCACCGCCACCGCACCGCCGCCACTGCACTGCTGCCACCGTAGCACTACCGCCGCCACTGTAGCACCGCTGCCACTGTAGCACCGCCACTGCAGCACTGCCACCGTAGCACCGCCACCGCACCGCTGCCACTGTAGCACTGCTGCCACCGTAGCACCACCGCCGCCACCGTAGCACTGCTGCCACTGTAGCACCGCTGCCGCGCTGTACCGCTGCCACCGTAGTACCACCGCTGCCACTGCAGCACCGCTGCCACCGCACCGCTGCCACTGTACCGCCGCCACTGTAGCACCGCTGCCACTGTACCTGCTGCCACTGCAGCACCACCGCTGCCACTGCACCGCTGCCACTGTACCGCCGCCACCGTAGCACCGCTGCCACTGTAGTGCCGCCACTGTAGTGCCACTGTACTGCTGCCACCGTAGCACCACCGCCGCCACCGTAGCACCGCTGCCACTGTACTGTTGCCACTGTAGTACCACCGCTGCCACCGTAGCACCGCTGCCACTGTAGCACCGCCGCCGCTGTACCACTGCCACCGTAGTGCCACCGTACCGCCGCCACTGTACTGCTGCCACCGTAGCACCACCGCTGCCACTGTAGCACCGCTGCCACTGCAGCACCGCCGCCACCGTAGCACCGCCACCGCAGCACCGCCACGCCGCCACCGTAGCACCGCTGCCACCGTAGCACCGCTGCCACCGTAGCACCGCTGCCGCTGTACTGCTGCCACCGTAGTACCACTGCTGCCACTGTAGTACCGCTGCCACTGCACCGCTGCCACTGCAGCACCGCTGCCACTGCACTGCCGCCACTGCAGCACCACCGCCGCCACCGCACCGCCGCCACTGTACTGCCGCCACTGCAGCACCACCGCTGCCACCGTAGCACCGCTGCCACTGTAGCGCCGCCACCGTAGTGCCACTGCACCGCTGCCACCGTAGCACCACTGCCGCCACCGCAGCACCGCCACCGCAGCCCCGCCGCCAGCACCGCTGCCACCGTAGCACCGCTGCCACTGCAGCACCGCTGCCACTGTAGTGCCGCCACTGCAGCACCGCCGCCACTGTACTGCTGCCACCGTAGCACCACCGCCGCCACTGTAGCACCGCCACTGCAGTGCCACTGCACCTGCTGCCACTGTAGTGCTGCCACCGCAGCACTGCCACCGTAGTGCCCTGCTGTAGCACTGCTGCCACTGTAGTACTGCTGCCACTGTAGCACTGCTACCACTGTAGTGCTGCCACTGCAGCACTGCCACTGTAGTGCTGCCACTGTAGCACTGTAGCACCGCTGCCACTGCAGTGCTGCCACCGCAGCACTGCCACTGTAGTGCTACCACTGCAGTGCTGCTGCTGCCACTGTAGCACTGCTGCTCTGTAGCACTGCTACTACTACTACCACTGTAGTACTGCTGCTGCTGCTACTGTAGTACTGCTGCTGCTGCTTCTGTAGTACTGCTACTACTACTACTACTGTAGTACTGCTGCTGTAGTACTGCTGCTACTGTAGTACTACTACTACTACTACTACTGTAGTACTACTACTACTACTACTGTAGTGCCCCTGAGGAAGCATGCGACTCTTTAGCAGCAGTAACACAATAAAACCACTGAGTTTCTTCTATCAGAAACCTTTAGACTGTTAGAACGAGGATCTATAAAGACCTGAAGAACCTAAAATCCAGATCCTGTTTTTGATGAGAACCAGAACCAGGTCCTGATCCTCATGTTAACATTCTCACCAACTCTCCGTGTTTCAGGGACAACTCGAGCTTCAGGAACACAAAGATTTCCCTCTGAAGACAAACAGCTGACCGTCGTCCTGTCCAATCAGGACGCAGATCACCATCGTTACACTCTGCTCTGTCATTGGCCAGTGGAGGGAGTGTGTGTGTGTGTGTGTGTGTGTGTGTGTGTGTGTGTGTGTGTGTGTGTGTTGATGTGGACCAATAAACTGACTGAACTTGACTGAAGTTGTTTCGCTGTTTTATTGTTTCTGACATTGATTGATCCGTCAGTGATTGATTACTGATCAGCAGCTGGAAGAAGATATTCTCAGATGTTTTCATTTAAAACCAAACTGTACAATACAACCAGTATAAACCAGTATAACCAGTACAGAGTGCTGGTCTCCTGTAAGCCTGCAGAGTTTGATCCAGCAGGGTTTTCTAAGATAGAAAGTCAGTGCACAGGTATGTTTACACATAACTTCCATCTTAGTAGTAGTAATAATAATAATAATGATAATAATAAACTTTATTTATAGAGCACTTATCAAAACAAAGTACAAAGTGCTTCACAACAAGAGAAATAAAATACCACAGTGAATTATAGAATATAAAATAAGTAAAATACATAAAAACAATAAAATAAACAGTTCAGGTAAAATCAGGATCTGTTTTGAGACGAGACTTAAACGAAGACTCTGACTCAGACAGCCTGATGTCTTCGGGCAGGTTGATCCAGAGCCTCGGGGCCCTGATGGCCAAAGCTCTGTCCCCCTTAGTTTCCATCCTGGACTCAGGAACAGACAGGAGACCCCTGCCCGAAGATCTCAGACTACGTGAAGGTTCATAAGGGATTACAAGGTCTAAAATACAGTCTGGAGCCATGAAGAGCCTTAAAGTAATCAAAAAGATCTTAAAATCAGTCCTGAAACCAACAGGAGCCGATGTAAAGAGGCTGAACCAGGTGTTGATGACAGGTTGCACCTGGTCCTGGTTTACAGCCGAGCAGCTGAGTCCTTACAGTCTGCAGTCTGTCAGAGTGTTTAGATTAAGTTTTATGTGAACAGGCTGTTACAGTAATCAGCGTGCGTGAGTGAGATCGACAAAGCAGGTACAACAACAGTTTCTGCATCACAGTAAGATTTGAAATAGATCATGTTTTTGTTTCTGAAGCATGATAGGAAACATGATTGGACAATTGCTTAGTGATATGTTGCTATGGGAGAAAACATAAATTGCTAATCAAACAGGACACAGAGGTTTCTTGCATCATGCTTGATATGTTGTGACAGGTTACCAGTAGATGGCAGTGTTTGTTTAGTGAACACATTTTTGTCTGCATTCATTAAAAGGTCATTGGTGACTTTGAGAAGGCAGAGTAACAGCAGAAAAATTGCTAAAAAAATCCCTGAGTGGGTTAGGGGTTATATAAGAGACATGATGATGTGAAGATGTTTTATGAGTCTGTGGTGGCCAGTGCTATGCACAATTATGTCAAGCATTGCAGAGATGTTAATGATCAATGTCCAGTTTAGTGACTTTGGGTCATACAGACTAACACTTAGAGGGAGGAGTTATAGAGTCTGATGGCCACAGGCAGGAATGACTTCCTGTGGCGCTCTGTGGTGCATTGTGGGGGGATGAGTCTTCCGCTGAAGGTGCTCCTTTGTTTGACCAGCACGTCATGGAGCGGGTGGGAGACACTGTCCAAGATGGCATGTAGTTTGGCCAGCATCCTCCTCTCTGACACCACCGCCAGAGAGTCCAGCTCCACCCCCACGATGTCACTGGCCTTACGGATCAGTTTTTTGAGTCTGTTGGCGTCCGCTACCCTCAGCCTGCTGCCCCAGCATGCAACAGCATACAGGATAGCACCGGCCACCACAGACTCATAAAACATCCTCAGCATTGTCCGGCAGATGTTGAAGGACCTCAGCCTCCTCAGGAAACAGAGGCGGCTCTGGCCCTTCCTGTAAACAGCCTGAGTGTTCTTAGCCCAGTCCAGTTTATTGTCCATGTGGACTCCCAGGTACTTGTAGTCCTCCACAATGTCCACACTGACCCCCTGGATGGAAACCGGGGTCGCTGGTGCCTTGGCCCTCCGTAGATCCACAACCAGCTCCTTAGACTTTGTCGCATTGAGCTGCAGATGGTTCTGCTCGCACCATGAAACAAAGTTCCCCACCACAGCCCTGTACTCAGACTCCTCACCACCGCTGATACATCCCACCACAGCAGAGTCATCAGAAAACTGCTGAAGGTGGCAGGACTCTGTGTGGTAGCTGAAGTCTGTGGTGTAGATGGTGAGAGAGAGGAAGGGACCACGCTGGACACAGTGCTGCAGGCGCACATGCCCTGAGGGGTCCCCCAGGAGAGAGCTGACAGTCCCCTGAGGCCGGATGGGCCCCAGTGTTGCTGGCCACACTGTCCGACTGTAGTCCTTGGAGCCACTGGGACGTGGCGTCTTCGGCACAGGAACGAGGCAAGATGTCTTCCACAGAACAGGGACCCACAGTGCGGCAGGCTGCACTCGGGCTAACGCCATGCCTGCCTTGTTTGAGTGGAGCCTCATCAGCTGTCCTCTCACCTGGTCAGCAGTCAGGCACACAGCAGAAGTTACAAGGGGGGGGTCGTCGGTCTGAGAGGGCCGTTAGCCTGATGGGGAGGGCGGAGCAGAGTACTCAGAGGAGCTTGAGGGCCGACAGCAGCTGAGTTAGAGGGGGGATGAGCAGGAGCCGGTGTGTCGAATCTGTTAAAGAACAGATTAAGTTCATTGGCCCTGTCCAAGCTGCCTTCAGCTCCTCTGCTGCCAGTCGGTCTGAAGCCAGTGATGGTCTTCATGCCGCTCCAGACCTCTCTCATGTTGTTCTGCTGGAGTTTCCGCTCCAGCTTCCTCCTGTACTTCTCCTTGGCCTCCCTGATTTTCACCTTCAGGTCGGCCTGGATTGCCCTCACCTCCTCCCTATTACCATCAGTAAAGGCCCTCCTCTTGGCATTCAGAATGTCCTTGATGTCTTTTGTTACCCAGGGTTTGTTATTTGGATAACAATGGACCGTCTTGGTTGGGACATTGCAGTCCACACAGAAGTTAATGTAGCCAGTGATGCACTCAGTGAGCCCATCAATGTCCTCTCCATGAGGCTCACAGAGTGCATCCCAGTTTGTCACTTCGAAACATTCCTGCAGTGTCTCATAGGCCTCCTCCGACCATCTCCTCACTGTCCTTGTGTTCGCAGGCTGCCTTTTAACCAGAGGCACATAGCAGGGTTTGAGGGGAACCAGGTTGTGGTCTGACCTACCCAGAGGGGGGAGGGGGGAAGAGCTGTATGCGTCCTTAACGTTGGCATACAGCAGGTCCAGTGTCCTCTCCTCTCTAGTAGGACAGCTCACATACTGGGTGAAATTAGTCAGTGTTGTTGAAACTCTGACATGGTTGAAGTCACCCGAGATTAAAATGAGTGCACTCGGGTGTTGAGTCTGGAGATGTGCTATGGCAGAGTGAATGGCGTTGCACGCCGATGCCGGATTAGCAGAGGGGGGGATGTAAACAGCCACAACAATGGCATGTGAGAATTCACGTGGCAGATAATATGGCCGGAGTCCCACAGCTAACAGTTCAATGTCCGGGCTACAGATACTCTGCTTGATAGTAACGTGACCAGGGTTACACCATCTGTTGTTGACCAGAACAGCAAGCCCGCCGCCTTTCTGCTTACCGCTCCCGGTGTGATCCCTGTCGGCCCGAACAGTGTGAAAGCCGTCGATGGAAACGTTATGATCCTCTGGGGGCTCTGGTTCAATGGGCCGTTCATCCTCTCCCACACACTACGCTGTGGTTTTTCAATGGCATATCCATTCCATTCAAAGAGCGTCCATACAGCACCTTTAACAAGCCTTCTTTAACTATCAAGGGTTGTTGGCTCTGTGAGCTGATCAGTGGAGAAGTGTCTGCTGCAGACCTTAGTGTGAGAGGAGATGGTGAACTGATCCCAGCGTATGTTTACAAGCCATTGTCTTCTCAGGTCGGGATGAGTTGGAAAGCTGTGGAAACTAAGTACTCTAAGTTAAATTTGGATGACACCGAACAAAGTGTCACACAGCAGTGCTCTGAGTATTTCTTCCCCTGTTTCTGAAAATGTTCCGTCTTAAACACTTTCCTCCTTACACTCACGATAAAAACTTATACATTACTGCTAACAAGCTAGCTATCTCGAAACCAACAGGCCGGAAACAGACAAACGGCTTTGTTTGGTATTGGAAGTACATCACGAACCCTAGTGCATGTAGCCTATAATCACATTATGGTAAAGGATGGAAACATTCGCATTTTCTTTTGCAGATTTTTGTCCCACCGACCGAAATGACCTTTGGCAATATGGCTTTATGGTTACTTAGCTTTCTAAGTATGGGAATGTGTAGTGACACAGTATTATTGGTGTTACTGGTGAGAGAATATATTACTTGTTGTCCAGTTTTAATACAATACAGCATTAATACATTTTTTTATCACAAATTAATTTTACTTGCAATAAATGTTTTTGATTGCAGTGTCAATAGTTTTGCTCTCAAATCTATTCTGTTTAATTGCATAATAAAGACACAAAAGTTCCTCATATCGTTTCTGCTTCTCCCATCTTATAAACAAGTAATGACACATAAAATATAAATATAATATAAAGAAATTAGGCGGATTTTTCATTATTTACTGGAAAATAAATGTTACAATGTTGCCCTCTGGTGGCTGAAAACTGTTCACACACCTTAAACACAGCAACGTAAAGAGTTGCATTAAACTAAAGTCCATGTGATCGCTGTATCAGAAGAAGAAGAAGAAAACAGGCCGTTCCAGGCCATTCCAGGCTGTTCCAGGCAGGTTGGTGCAGGTCTAATCCTGCCTCTATTCCTGGCTGCAGACCAGCTGGGAGCTGTGATCTCTGAGGATGGACCTAATCCAGATCAGGATTAACAGATCAGCCTCCACTTGATGCAGAACCGACCACAAACACACTGCAGAACCCTGAAACACTGCAGAACCCTGAAACACTGCAGGACCCTGAAACACTGCAGATCACTGAAACACTGCAGATCACTGAAACACTACAGATCACTGAAACACTGCAGATCCCTGAAACACTGCAGGACCCTGAAACACTGCAGAACCCTGAAACACTGCAGATCCCTGAAACACTGCAGGACCCTGAAACACTGCAGAACCCTGCAGAACCCTGAAACACTGCAGGACCCTGAAACACTGCAGAACACTGCAGAACACTGAAACACTGCAGAACCCTGCAGAACCCTGAAACACTGCAGGACCCTGAAACACTGCAGATCACTGTAGAACACTGAAACACTGCAGGACCCTGAAACACTGCAGATCACTGTAGAACACTGAAACACTGCAGGACCCTGAAACACTGCAGAACTCTGCAGAACCCTGAAACACTGCAGAACTCTGTAGAACACTGAAACACTACAGATCACTGAAACACTGCAGGACCCTGAAACACTGCAGAACTCTGCAGAACACTGAAACACTGCAGATCACTGAAACACTGCAGAACTCTGTAGAACACTGAAACACTGCAGATCACTGAAACACTGCAGAACCCTGAAACACTGCAGAACCCTGAAACACTGCAGAACTCTGCAGAACACTGAAACACTGCAGATCACTGAAACACTGCAGAACCCTGAAACACTGCAGAACCCTGAAACACTACAGATCACTGAAACTCTGCAGAACCCTGAAACAATGCAGAACCCTGAAACACTGCAGAACCCTGAAACACTACAGATCACTGAAACTCTGCAGAACCCTGAAACACTGCAGAACCCTGAAACACTACAGATCACTGAAACTCTGCAGAACCCTGAAACTCTGCAGAACCCTGAAACAAGAGAACTCTGCAGAACACGTCAGAGGAACCAACCACACCTGGAAACTGTCTGTTATCATTAAAACACAGTATGTTTACGAGATGATGGACAGAATTAAGACTGAAAAGCAGCTGAGTTACAACTGGACCAGAGCCGGGACAAACCAGGTTATTCTGACCTGACTGATCCAATAGAGACTTCAATTAACCCACTTACTGATCCACGTCACTGAGTGTGTGTGTGTGTGTGTGTGTGTTGCAGAACAACATCATGTTCCTAAAATAATACAAATTAACCACATGAAAACAACTGAAACTGAACATTTTCAGCAGGAAATCTGTTTATTTTGTAAGTTTTTAAATGAAGTTTGGTCTGAAGGTTCAGTTGAGTTTGTTTAAGTTTAACTATAAAAACTAAAATTATATTAAAATGTTCACCTGACAAACTAAAGTTTGGTCCCAGTTCTTTTCCAAATCTGACGGATTAAAACTCCAAACATGTTGATCATTTATTGATTATTGTGTTCATGATGTCAGACAGAGTTTACTCCTCTCTTCATCTCCTCCTCCTCTTCCTCTCTTTCTTTGCTCTTTTGAACTTTACTGAAAGTAAACGATGAAGGTTTTGTGCCACAGACGTCTGTTTTCGGTCTGTTGTTAAATAGAGTTTGTAACTGTCAGTTAAAATTGGATATTTTATTGATTTTATTGTCAGATTTGTGTGACGGTCTCTGAGACTTTCAGTCAGGCAGCTGTGAGGTCACCTGTCTGAACAGGTAGATCTGACACACCTGCTGCAGGTGAGCTGACTGATTATGTGGTCCACTTCCTGTACTCTACGAGAATTCAGTTTTGTCTCAGTGTAAAATCAGCAGACTGTTTGAGCTTTGTACGACTGAAACTTACCCACAATGCATCGTGGCATCATACATGTGACACCTGGCTCATTCCAGGTGAGTCAGGTCTGCTCAGAATCCGGTCAGATTTCTGTCCGACTTGATCCTGATTCGCTCTGATGTCATGCAAACGTAAACTCAACGATGACCTCACATGATACGGCTGCAGGTTTCAGACCGAAGTGCATGATGGGAAACACCTGAGTGTCCCTGATCTAACAGCTGATTGGTTCGGATGTTGGTTCAATGACATGATGTTTATAGAAACTTTTTATTTTCTATTTAATTGCAGAGATTTAAATTTCATTAGCTTTGGCTTTAAGTTTTATTCAGTTCGATGGACTTTTATCAGTCAGAGGCTGAATAATAATAATAATAACAATAACAATAATAATCAATAATAACAATAACAATAATAATAATACTACATTCAGCTGATATTTCAGATAGTTCTTCTCTACATTATGAATATTACCTAATAAATATGTGAGGATTCTCAAAATGACACCTGATGTTGAACCTCTGACAGTCTGAATCTCTGATCAATAATAAAAAGTTTTTTCATGTATTCTGACTGATCAGCTTTAGTTTGAACATCAGTTGAGTCTGATCGGCTGATTTATTTACAGCAGTAAACTGATCTGATGTCAGCCTTACATGAATAATGTTTTAATGATTAATATGAAGGTTAAAGTCTGATCACAGATACTTTATAAAGTATTTTAATAGCAGCTCTCTCATACAGAAGGACGTCATTTAAACAACCGTTATTGGAGGATGAGTAAATGTGTCGGATAACATTAAATCTGGATCTGATCTAACAGGAAGTGAGTGTTCGTGTCACTTCCTGTCGTCTGATCTCAGACATCCTCCAGGTGAGTCGCAGTTCCTCTCCGAGTCTCAGACAGTGGAAATACGTTTAATTAAAAAGACAAATAAACAGAAAACGACGAGTCGCCAAGACGACGTTTTCCTTTTAATTATAATAATTATGATTCTTACATGTTATTAATCGGCTGTGTGTGTGTGTGTGTGTGTGTGTAGTATTTTGACTTCAGAAATATTGAT